>NC_054055.1:44857711-45160961 GCF_017639655.2 Falco naumanni
CATAATCCTTTGCTTCTCTTCCTGCACTCTTTGTTTTGTTTTGCTGTTTGCTAGAAAATCCACTTGTATTCCTCTGTCAGCTTTCTTCAGCTTTGTGTAAATTCCAACTCCTTCTTTATCAAGAGGGGCGCAACTTTCTGCTCTAGAGTTGGCTTGAAAGTAAGTTTTTTTCAGGTAGATTATATGATCCAGTAGATAGTATGAAATAGGCTTTCTGGCTTTAACTTACCTCTTTAAAACCTTCTCTTTTTTGTTCTGAAACATACACATCTAGTGTAAGCAGGTCAGATAGTGCTTGCTGAGTTATTCTAGACACTTGTGGCAACTCTTGTGTGTATCAGCCTTGCACATTTAGAGCCATGCATTGCACCACATCAATTTTGGTTGTTCCTGGTTGAAAATGGTACACATAGACTCCATCAACTCTCACTGCCATGATTTGCTGTGGGTGCACAGACCTTTGCATACCTAGAAGTAAGGACCAACTAAAACTTCATACCTTCACAGATCCCTTTATTGAAATCCTCACATTTCCGGTCTTCTGAGTTTTGTATAAGATACTATCTCTGTATGAAATCAGAGGGAAAATCTGAATTGTTCCTTGAAAGCAAATCATGAACATCAATAAAAAATCTGTGGTAAGCTCTAGATCATTGGATCTATGGTTCAGCAACAAAAAAGTCATTCCGACCCAGAACAGTACAGCACAAGACAGCACGAGAAGCAACAACCTGTATACTGCCTTTTTGGTTCAGTACGGGCAAGAAACAAATTTAGATCAATACCCACAATTTGGCATCAATATCCCAATTTCTGTCAAGACATTAGCAGTAAGAATCTTACTGTGTGGAGCATTGAAAATATGCTCTCCAAATGCACTATTGACAAAAAGGCAGGTCATAATAAGAAATTAAATGAAGCTGAATAAATACTTGCATTGAATGTTAGATAGCAGGAATGCATTAGCTGAAAATAGTAAGCAAAAGAAACAAAAATATATTTTGGCAGCCATCTCAGCATGCTTTATGGTTACATTGTTAATCTGTGTGTCTCGTGCACTTCAATGCAAAACATGGGGAAAGGCACTAGGCTTCACAAGTATGAAAATAGGAGGGGGGTTGATACTCAAGTTGCGTCATCATTAGATTGTCTAATTTTTCAATGGACATTTTGTCTGTTTAGAGGGACAACACACTTATTGTGCCCACTGTGGTTGGAATTTTCTAAATTCTGTGTTCCAGTCCTAGCTATTTTAAAAAAGAAACTATTACAGACTCTGGAGAGAAAAAATAAAAGATCAGGGACTTTTGGGCACCCAGAGGAAGAAATTAGATGAGCTAAGAACAGAGGAGCATCAGAGAATCAATATTTCTCCTAGAACAATATGTGGACTTCAGCTACTCCTTGATTTTCAGTTATCCAGTAACATATGCTGAGGATGCCAGTGATTTTGAATATGCAGATGAACTGGATTTTTAAATATTTTCCTGAGGTACATGTGCTGAGATAAATACCTTTTGTTACTGTAGAAATGCAAATTAAAATGAAGAAATAAAATTCTGTAAAGACTTGAGCATTTGCAAATTGCAGTCATTAATTGAACTCCTTTCCTTTGTGCTTCTTTGTTCTAAGCTTTCTTATGATCATCATTATTTAAATTTCATGTTGTGCAGTGCTAAAGGGCATCACTTTGCAACACTTGTAACTGTAAATATCAGCTGTTGCATGTTTTAAGATACCTTTGAACCAGAAAGTTTTCCCACATCATAGTGAAAAGCTACAGGTGTGTGAAATGTTATAAGAATGGGGAAAAATACAGAACTATAACAGGGTTGGGCATATCACTATATCACTGTTCTGAGGTTATCATATATTAATTTTCATGTCCACTTTTAACATTAGGATTTATTTACCTTGATTTCTTCTTTATGGGAGTGTTCTCTATTTAAAAACCAAGGAGAGATGTCAACAACATACAGTCAGACGGTAAGGAGCTGAAGCCTGCATATTACAGGCCTGATTCATTTGTACTGTTCCAACCCATGCTCCAGGGTCCCAACAGGAGTAACCACAACTGACCTTGTGAAAGTTAAAGCATTTAAATTGCAATCCTTTGGCAGGCAGGTGTGCATCCATGGGGTAGTTATACAAACAATGACTCAAATTTCCCAGTTTGGTGGTTGTAATAGGATCACGTAGTGAGATTGTTTCAGCTCCTGGTGTCTCCTTTTAGGCTTGGATCTTCTGGGAAAAAGCAGATTTTTTTCTTTTTATTTCCCCCACAGCAGTGTCTCTGTACTTGTGTGTTACGTTAGTTTATTCACAGTGTTGACACACACCCCAGTCCCCTAATAATTTTCTTTGTCACTCAGAAAAATGAAGCACAGTGACTGAGAGAGCACCTTCCCTAGCCTGTGCCTGTGTGAGCTGAGCCAGCGCAGTGGGTTTAGAAACATTAATTTAAAATGTAAAGTTTGTAGGAAAATGCCTTTAAGTAGATGGAGGAAGACAATGGAGACCAGAGGAGGATGAACTGCAAAGTTAAATAAAGCTTCTGGGTTTAGAGAATGAATATCAACAGCTTGTTGCAAGAACAGTCCCCAAGCCAGCAGTTCTGTTCTTGTCTGCATCTTTTATTCCCCATCTGTTGCTTTTAAGCCATTTCTAAACTTTTTACTAATTGTGTAATTCTTCTAATCTTAAATGCATTTTTTTATTTCCCCAAGTTTATTGTATACTCATTGAGGTGCATGGTCCTTATATTGTCATGATTTACACTGATGGGATTGATCTCATCCATCTTAAGCATTTACTGGTCAATTGCTTAAGTCTAAACTGGTCAGCTTACAGTCCATTGGGGATAACGGAAGCCAAACTTAGTAACTTAGACTAGTGCTCTATGTACTCTTAACACCCGTATCCACTCTGGAGGACTCTATTAGTAAAGGTATTTGTTCAGGCCAAGTGGTACAAGTGGTTCACTTTCATGAGCTTCACTTTCACACTGCTCGTGGGTAGACTCATTTGAAACAGCTTGCCTCCATCCACAATGGACTTGGTAACAGGTGACCCCTATCCCTGTGTGCACCCCTGTGAACCTAAAGCATTATTTTTAATCTAATTTCATCGATTTCAAAGTCTGAAAGAGTTTAATCTACTTCAAAGAGTCTGAAATGATGTGAAACCTGTGTTGCAGGTTACCATGATGGTGTGTTTATAACACAAAACTGAGGGTACATTTCATACCCCGGGGCCTGGCTGGAGGGTGTAAAGCTGTTTGAGGAAGAGTTTTGGAACTGTATGTGACAGAGAAAGCCAGGGCTGGCTCAGTTTTGCTTAGTGTGTCTTTCATGAATGACTGCTGTCACAAACTATCACCAAAACCAAGCTTGTTTTGTTTTGGAGGGAACTAAACAGTTAACAAAAAAATCAAACCAAGGAGCGAAGTAATGTGATAAAATAGGGAATTGAGACCCAGGAATGAACTAAGAAGCTAAGTTATTTGATTGTGTACATGTACCTTGAGAAAATAATTTTTAAGTGTCTAAGAGTGAGATGAATCTCATTCCTGATTCCTTGTCTGTTTTCACAGGATATACAGACATGAATTCCTTTTGTCTAGAACAGCCTGTAGCAGGAGCACCTGCAAAGGGGTTTCAATGTTTTAGTTTTATACTGTTAATTTTGGGGGTTGATTACACCTTTATCACTGTGATGCACATTTGTACATTGTGAAAAACATTGGTGGGATGCAAATATTCTCATGGGAAACATCCTCTGGAAAACTTCAGAAAAATAAGCTGAGGTAGCATTTCAGGGGTTGTGAGGGCAAAATTGGTCATCTGTGTCCAAACGCTTTATGGGCTTAAATTGTTCTTTATTTTCATGTCATTCTCTCTCCTGAAAGCCAACCTTAGACTTCTTAGGTAATGTTAAAAGTCATAGAACATGAACTGTTTAGCAGTTTAAAGAAATAGCATTGTTCTTAAGTCATCTGGTTGTTTTTAAATTTCTGTCCATGGTCTTTGACCCAGAGATTACACACAAAACCACTCATCATTTAAAAACTATAGGAGCTACTTCTCTAAAAAACACACCAGCATTGTTAACACCTTTTTTTTTCATTTGCATCCAGTCTTTCCTATACCTTGTAAGGCATATAGAAAGATATATCCCCTGTACATAAAGAAAAAAAAATTCGGAGTGTATCTTAACATCCTCAGCTGCTATTCTGCTTCATTGCTATTTGAATAGCCGTTATTTATTTTCTGGTGCCCTACTTCTGACAAATTTCTGCTTGATGAGAGCCTCAGGGGTATAGATTTATAGTTTTCACTCACTTGATGAAAATAATTTTCTTTTACTGTATGAGATTGTGATTCCTTTATTCTTCTAAATATTTCCTCTCAAAAGAGGTATCTCACATGGCTTGGCACATAAATGCTAACCATATATTTATTGCTATTTCTATATACATATTTTTCTTAGATCGCAAGCTGCCTGAGATGGGATTCTGCAATCTTATTCAGAAGTTAGCAGTTAGAACGATCCTACTTAGTTCTTCTAGCCGCAAACGTACCATGCATGTATTGTAATAATAATAATAATAGATATTGAAAAATAGATGGTGTATCCAGTGTTTTGAAGCAAAAACAAACTGCATGAACACCTGAGCTTGACCTGGTTTGAGCTCATCACAGCTGACCCTGCTTTGAGCAGAAGATTGGACTAAATGACCTCCTGAGTTCCCCTGCAACATGAATTATCCTATGAACTTATGAACCTCAACTGATGGATTTCATTGTTGCTTTGCCTTTTCTGGAAACAAAACATCAGAAAAATGTAATTTCTGCTTTAAAACTAGATCTGTAAAAGAGATATGTATATATACAAATAATGCCCTCTTCCTGTTCTTAAAGGTTTCTAAAATGAAATCTTGCCGCCTTCAGGTTTATTCAGTGTTTCTAGTCCCACAGAAATAAATTTACTATGTTTTAGTAAGGGAAACCAAAATGAAACTCACTGAAAAGGTTATTTTAAGAAGCCTGTCAATGCATTCACTAGAAACTATTATATATCCCTCACCAGAATATTCTTAACCTATGATTGCTGTTGACGCTTTTTAGAGGGGTTAAATTCTTCTAGGTCATACATTTTTCAGTGGTAACAAAGGCTTCAAGTTGTACTTTCCGTTTAGAGTCACATTCTTACTGTTGCATCAGTGAAAACATTCAAATCTCTCTTCCCCCCCCCCCCCCCCCCCCCCCCCCCCCCCTTTCTTTCGTGTCAAAACTAGATCATATTTTGTGTACGTTTTCTGGTAGAATTGAAAAGAACAGTTTTATGTTTGAAATATAAAATCAATCTTAATGTTAAAATCGAGCTATATGGGCTTTTTTAATATTTGAGAGCAATCTCACTCTCTGAGGAATCTGTGTACAAACTCAGATCTGAAAGAAAATGGTGGTGTTTTTACAGTATGTGAACACAACCATCTGATTTATAGTTCAATCTGTTAATGCACTCTGTTATTAGGCCACCTGGCAGTTTTATGCATTGTGAATTTAAAGAGGAGCTCAATGTAACATAAGCTTTACAAGCTGGGGAAATATTATTGAAATGAAACATGAATGAGAACCATTTAAACAATAAAATAATGTGTGTAGACTATATATTTTTTCATTTTAGTAAATGCACAGCCTAGGTTTTATTTGCTGAAGTTAGATGGGGTTCTGAGAGACTCCGATGATGAAACTTTAAACTAGCTTCTTTTTATAATACAGGCAGTCCTATAGTTTTGATGTTCACATCAGTAATACCAAAAACATATCTCTATATTACACTGGGAAACTGTAGTTTGGAGAATGATTTTCATAGTTTTTGTTAAGGTAATATTTAATTATTGTATTGGTTGAAGTTCATTCATCAACAAGCTATATGTACATATATAAGTCTGTACCAAAAATTGATAGACACAGGTTTACCAGCCCACACTATAATAGCTATGGCTTTAAAGAGAAGACTGTCTTAATAACCAGAGCTGGTGATAAGTATGTGTATATGTGTGTATATATATATAAGTAATGTACACAAACATATAATTATTAATTCTATCTCTCTTTTTGTCTTGGTTTTAGGTCTTTGAAGTTCTTGTTTTCAAGCTTTCATTCAACTGTGATGCTAGAAACTTCCTTTTCCTATTTAAAATGAAATCTGAGCACATTCACATGACTTAAGGGCTGGGGTTTTAGAGTACAAGAAGAGTTGGCAGAGCTGCAGATATAAAATAAGCATTCTATTATTCTATATAATAATAGGATAACCCCTCTTCACCTGGCACAGAACCCTGGAATCACCTAGGTGCTTATGGGCATGTCTACTTTCTGAGCTGTTTTTCACTTGAATATTTGCTAATTTGCCCAATACTCACAGGAGACCATTTTCATTGGAGTTAAGAATCAAAATAAAACCTTATCTGTCATTTGTTCCTTTTTAAACAATGTTAAAATAAAGACATCCTCTGTGCAGTGAAAACACACAGTGAATAAAATGGGCAGAGTGCCTTTTTATCTTGCCTAGGTAGTTACTTAAGGCTTTTCAGAACTCTTGGTTTTTCCTTTGCCCACAACTACAGGGCTGGGATTGGAATGAATAGGGAACGGGTAGAGAATTTGTTGTGTCTTCTCAGGATTTTAGTGGTCATAAGCTGGCAAGGCTGGTTTGCACTGTAAAAAAGCATAACAAAAGGGAGATTCAAGGGAATGATTACCAGCTTCTGAGTCACAGTCTTTCCCCCATGGCAGTGCAGATAAGCACCGCCCTTTATTCAAAGCAAGAAGTGAAGTTAAACACTTTATACAGGAAATCTTGCAAGTATGTTTTTCAATATAAATTTCTTAGCACCTGTAAGAATGCTTCAAAAGGCAATCAGAGTAAGGAGAAGTGATTCAACAGGGAATTAGTGCACTGTTAAAAGACCTGTGTTTATCTCCCTGCAACCTTGGCCATAGTATTTAAAGCATGTACAGGGCTTTGTAACTAACCCTGAAGTATAGAACCTCAAAGTCTTGCCTGAGTAGCAGTTTATTGTCATCTGGAAGATCCAGGTTTGTTATTTGAAATCAGATAGATGAAGGCTTGAATCCAAGTCATTCACATCTTTGATGAATGCTCGAATCACAGAATCACAGAATCACAGAACGGTGGAGGTTGGAAGGGACCTTTGGAGGTGATCTGGTCCAGCCCTCCTGCTCAAGCAATGACACCTAGAGCCAGTTGCCCAGGACTGTGTTCAAATGGCTTTTGATTATCTCCAAAGATGGAGGCTCCACAAGTTTTCTGGGCAACCTGTGCCAGGGCTCAGTCACCCTTAAAGTAAAAAAATGTTTCCTGATATTCAGATGGAAGCTCCCATGTTTCAGTTTGTACCCCATTGCCTCTTGTCCTGTCACTGGGCACCACTGAAAAACACCTGGCTCTGTCCTGTTTGTACCCTCCCTTCAGGTACTTATGCACATTGGTAAGATACCTGCCTCCCCACCAGGACTTCTCTTCTCGAGGCTAAACAGCCCCAGCTTTCTCAGCCATTCCTCATAGATGAGGTGCTCCACCTCAGTGGACCTCTCCAGAGACACACTTCTCCAGCGTGTCCATGTATCTCTCGTAGTGAGGAGCCCAGAACTGGACACAGCACTCTAGATATGGCCTCACCAGTGCTGAGTAGAGGGGAAGGGTCACCTCCCTCATCCTGCTGGCAGTAATTTGCCTAATGCAGCCCAGGATACCATTCACCTTCTTTGCCTCAAGGGCACACTGCTAGTTCATGTTGAACTTGATGTCCACCAAGATGCCCATACCTTTTTTCTGCCAAGCTGCTTTCCAGCTGGGTGGCCCCAAACACATCCTGATACACAGGGTTATTTCTCCCCAGGTGCAGGACTGTGCGCTTGTACCTCATAAGGTCCCTCTTCATAAGCCCATTTCATCAAGCTGTCAAGGTCCCTCTGGATAGCAGCATGGCTCCTTTGTGTAACAGCCATTCCTCACAGTTTTATGTCATCTGCAAACTTGCTGAGGGTACACTGCCCCCCATCATCCAGATCATTAATGATGGCGATATTGAACAAGAATGGACACAGTATGGATCGCTGGTGTACACTGCTAGTTACTGGCTTCCAACTAGACTTTGTGCCTCTGATCACCACCCTCTGGGTTCGGTGGTTTAGACAGTTTTCAAGTCACCTTGCTGCTCATCCAACCTGTACAGCAACAGCTTGTCTATGAGGCTCTTATGAGAGACAATATCAAGGGCCTTACTCAAGTCCAGGTATCACTGAACCATAAGTGATACTTGGACTAATACCATAAGGTATTAGGCAAAGATACTACTACTACTACAGCTACTAATTCTCTAAATTTTTTATAAGATGGGGAGAGGTAGGTATGACCAGACAGGAGTTCAACTCTTTTATAAAAAGAATAATTTTTGGCAGTACCTACAGCATTTCCACTGACTACAGAAAGAGTATGGGATTACTCAATATGGTACAGAGAGTAAAAAAAGGGGAAAAGTTTCACTTTTGTGAGTCCTTATGTGAGATGGAAATCTTACTTTATGCCATAGGAAGGGAACTAAAGTGAAAGACTGTCTCTCTCCTGTCACATTTCATTTTATCTAGTGCAAGGAAGCATATCTGCTAACTGGGTTCAGACATGGTTCTAAACTGCTTGTAGACCATCCAGTATATAAGGATTAGACTAAACTTTAGGTACCCAATATGGACTTTAGCTTCAGATAGCAGACATATGACTTTATCTGTCTAAATGTAGATGTCATTATTTGAGGGATTTGTCTGAATTCTTCTTGTAGGTAATGGAGAGCTACTCAAAAAGGCCTCTCCCAAAATGGGCTCAGTTCTCAAACCAGAAAAAATCAGTACCATTTGAAATAATTTAACTTCTCCATCTAGTGTCTTCCATGGGTTCTGTGCCTTAAATAACAGGACATATGACTGTCTCAAATACTCTGAGGCATCTTAAATAGTAGTAGATGCTTAAGTTTTGCCAACTTTGGCTTTTGGCCACTTTTTAGATTCCATCAATTGCTTTGGCAGACACTCACCTTATGTGTAACCATTTGTCTTTGCACACCTAAATGTAGGTGTACAGTCTGGAGCTAAATCGAATTTCTAGTGAAAGAGTTCTACATTAGCAACTGTTTGTAAAACCTATACTTTCAGAAGAAATACAAAGAGTTCATCACACTGCTCACAAACTGTCTAGTGCTCTCAGAAGGACAATAATACACTACATCGTTGCAAATAGCCAGTGGTGAAACATCAGGTTTTTAATCAATAATTTTCACAACTATTTGAGTGCCAGCTGCATCCAAAATGTCAGGGGATGGAATCCATCACAGTATGAACTTAAATTGTAGGAGAAGTACTCTGAGGCTGTCACACCTCCATATGCAGTAACTCCAAAGTTATTTAGGGGTTAAGACAACCATTGAAATGTCAAGGTTTAGTTCTATTTCATTAATGAGTTCTGACTAGGGAAAAAATTCACACGTTTATCTTATATCTTCTTTGTGTATGTTAGATAGCAGCAAAGTACATGTAAGTCACTCTTAAACACAGGTCTGGTTTTAGCAAATGAGGAATAACCCATTCCTCTGATGCCATATGGCTTATAAATACTACTAAGTGTGTACAGAAAACAGTTAATGATATTTGCCAGAAAGTTTTATTAATGGCTGAAGTAAAACAGACATATTTTGTTACTGTTTTTTTGGCATCAGAGAAACTGTTTCTGTTTCAGTCTCTTTCTTACTTAATAAACAGAATTTTATACTATATGAATTCAAGGTGCTTTCCTGGCTTTTAGGTCAGTAGGAGACTCAGATTCATTTGTTTGAGTGTGTTAGTTTTGAGAATTGTTTACAGAAATGGAATGTTCGGCTGCACCATTTCTATCTTGTTTCTGTTTCTATCCTGCTTTGTTTTTGTTAATCATGATGATCACAACAAGAAGACTATATTCCTATTTCTTTAAAGTAAGCAATATTGAAAAGACTTTTAACAGTGTTGGCAAATGTCATTAATAGAGGCCTTTTCCTATATGTGTCTGGAATTAGTCTTAGGTGTAGAAACTATCAGTCTAGGAATAATCCCACAAGATCAAGGTTGAAATATGTATGTAAACATGAGGAAGTGGATGCTGAAATGACAGTGTAATACTTAAGGAATGCAAAGGTACAGCACCTCCTCTGCAAAAACAGAGCATTTCAATCCCTGCATTTGTCAGCCAGTCACCTTTCACAAGCAGAAAATTCACTCAATAAGGCTCTTTAAGATCTTTTTTCCTTGTAACAAAGCTGAGCTTAGAAGTTTGAAATCAATACCTTGTAAAAAGAGACCAAGTGGGTGGCATTTTCCAACCATGAGACATGTCATTACCATTGACCTCACTACTCTTCTTAAATAGCTAGAGAAGGGCAACAAAATTGTCAATTAGATTTGCAGTGAGCAGGAGTCAGCCTTACTTAACTTGTGCTTGCCTGCATAATCATGCATATCTCTCCTCTATATCAGGAGTTGTTCAAGCCTATAATAACTAGGGTTCAACAAGTCTGAACCACCTTCCTTTGCTGATAATATGGAAGTTGTTGATTTGCTACAGATTATTCAGGATTTTTGTAGCCTTGACAGAGTGTCATATTTTAAATTCCACCTCTAAGAGTTTGTGCGGTGGCTACCAAGTAGGAAATAGTGGAAGGAAGTATTAAGCAAAACATGATTGCATTTTTACTTTTTAAAGACCATAGCAAATTTCTTTCTTATTGTGCACATTGTAAAGCAACCACACTAAATTTGACATGACCTGCAGTCTCATTATTGAGCAGGGTAGGGGATGGTCAAGGTGCTGAAGATAAGAAACTAAGCACCATTTGCAGAGCTAGAGGCAGACAGTGCTGTGAAACATGACAGCATGATGACTTCCTTAGCCACACAATCCTACTGCCTTAAAAGTGCTGGATTTACTCAAACGTTTTTAAAAGGTTTAAACATGTTAGATTTAAAGCTGATGAATATTCTTATCAACAGACATAGCTGTGCAACATTTCTTTAGTATGCAGAGTCCACTGTATAAAATTTTCTTTTCCAAAATTGGTAATTCCTCTTGTAAAGTTCGTGTCTAGTTGTCCCCCAGAAGAGAAGTCCTCTTTCAACATTATAGCCTTTTAAGCCTTCCTTTGCATAATTGTAGCCTGTCTCTTCATCTAGTCATGGCACTGAACTTCCCTGTTTTACAAGTGCATTCTATGGCTCAGCTGGTCTAACAAAACCCCACTGACTCGCGTTTAAGTCTATGGTTTAACATCCCAAGTCACGGTCTGGATGTAAGGGCTAGAAAGTTTAGGTGTGCTGAACACAGGTACACAGTAGTTCTGTTAAGCATTAACAGTTATGCTTCTCAACCATTTGTACTATGATAATAATCTCACCTACCTTTACAACATACACGTGCTTTCTAGTGTAGGTGATGGGGCCTTTCAAGCAGATCAAATACACAGTTCATTACCAATTCCATACAGCCACTAGATTAGGTACCCATGAGGGACAGATTACATTCCACTTTATTTCCATGATGTGCTTCAAGATGTGACTAGACTAGGATTTGGACCCTTTTCTTACATGCTTTTTCTCTCTTTATCATCCATCCTGCAGTTGTTCTACTCTACCCATTATTCAGGTGGTTGATCCCCTTTTTGTTGCACACAGGTCTTCACTGAATAGCTGCATGTTAAACACATTGCTTCCTGCTTGCTTTCATGACACACTTTATATATGAGAGGATCTTGTCATGAACATCCACAAAGAGACCTTGGAGATCTCTTCTCCTGCCCTCCACAATATGCACACAGTGGACGTGCCATATCTGCTGCTTTTCTGCTGACCCCTATGGTCTTTAGGTTGCTGCCTAACACTTGCTGCCTCTTGTTTATTTGCTGCCCCATCTTTTGACACTCAAAAGTTCAGAAGACACCGATCTAGACTGAAAACTGAATTACAGAGCCTTCTTCCACTAAACCTACTTGTTTTAGAGGTTTCACACCAAAACCACCCAAACCTACAGGACAAACTTTTTGTTTCCTCTAATGCTACTGTTTTTAGTTAACACGTTTCTAGCATATCTCCTCCTGCTTTGCCTTGGATAGACTTTTTAGTGCTATAAGGCCTTGTTTGCTACAAAGACTAACATTTTTCAAGTGTTATTCCATGTAATTCATCACATTTACTTAAAATACATTTAGTAAAACATAAACCATAACAAAATTAGTCTCAGTTATTTAAAAGTGTACAGCTGTAAACTACTACATCACTGGAAGAAATCTCAATTAAGCAGAACTGCCATCCCCATTAAGCAGTAGTCATTGCCATTAAGTATCATTGGACTTAAATTGTTCCCAGGGAGACATCCTGATTAAGCGGACTTCCTAGTTTAAGTGTATCTCAATTAAACAGAATGTGCTGCATCAGCATTTCATTTTATGAATGCACCAAGAAGGAATTTGATTAGGATTTTGAAACAGTTTGTGTGATTGTTATCATTATTGAAAATTTAGATGGGAATGCAAAAAGAACTTTTGGGAATTAGTATTTATGGCAATTAAGTACCTACCTCTTGAGCCTTTTAACAATGACCACTTAAAGTTTTTGGTGTGTTCTGTACATACTGCTTTGGTTCTGTGTGGACATGATTAGTTGTATTTAAAAAGATCTTTAAAAGGTAAATCTAGGAGTGAGTATGTGCCTAGTCTTGAAATCCATTAAGGCTTAAAAAAATTGAATCTGCCTTTTAAAATTTCCACGTGGCTCCAAAGAGCTAGTTTTCTGCACATGAAGTTTAATGTTATAATGATCATTTAGAACTTCTCAGTGTCTTCTTATGTCTGTGTATCTGATCTCACTCATTTTTATACATCAGATGGAAGCATTCTGTATTTTAAATGATCTGAAAAAAAAGTTAAGCCATAAACAAGGAATTTTTATTGTGGGATGGCATTTGTTTCCAATCAATCTGTATTTCCAGATTAGGACTAGATTCTTTTTCTGAATTTTTTATAAACATGTCTTAAAAATATCTAGATTCTTATTGAAATAATTCTCATCTGCCTGAGCCAAATAAATATGGGATCCAGCATAACACATAAATATGGGATCCAGCGTAACGCAAAGAGTAAATGAGGGTAATAGAATTAATCTTTTGGGAAAGAAAAATGGTGACATGGATATTTCAGTAGTATAAATTACTCATTCTGTAACTTCTGTTTTGTGAGATTTTATTCTGATGTACTTATTTTATGACAATAGAAGTGAAAAGAAACCCATTTTTGAATAATGTTGTTAATATGAGAAACAAATGAAGACTACTGGGTGTCATAAGTATCTCTTCGTATACCATCTTGCCAAGAGTGGAGAAAGACCATGCAACTACACAATGTTTGCCCATGAGTTTCTGTAATCCTAACCATCATTTGAAAGCTATTGACAGTTTATTCTGTTAAGATAATGAAAATAAAAGGATAAATACACTGCAAATGTGTTTGTTTTTTTTTTTTTTTTCTCCTCTGTATCTAGGCACTGCTCTGATCTTTTCAGGTACAACTACGTTCTGGTTGCACAGATGAAGTCTGCATCACCTTAGAAAATGAGAGTCCACTTATCCACTAATGCAGGAAGGTATTTATATGCTTAATTCCCATTAGCATTAATGGGAGTTACATGTCTAATACCGCTCAACATTGGTGAGAAATGCACCTTAAATTTTCAGCTGCTTGAAATAGCAACCTCTGCAACCACACATAAGAGATTATAAATAAAGAAACAATAGAAACAAAGCAGGCTCCTAAGAGGTACCAGCAGTGTGCAGATAGAAGTAGACAATTTTCCCCTCAGCAAGCTTTTCTGCTTAAATCATTTTAGTAAATAAATATTTAACAAGTGACAGAACTTAATTGATGTTTATATTTACACGGCAGTTAATTTATATTCTGCTAAAGCTGAATCCTCTATCCACAATAATGCTTTATATCCCTCCATGGTGGCAGACACCCAAACAGCACAGTTGTGTTTTTGAAGAAAACCATAACAACAAAAAAATGCACTGCTCCAAATACTATATAACTCATTACATTTTTTTCCTCTCTTCAGCTGTCAGATGTATTGCATTATATTATCAGATTGATAGATCTAGTGTTATTTCAACATTTACCATTTTACAACAACAAATAGAAAACATATAAGGAAGCTTTGGTAACAAATCTTTCTTAATATGTATGTGAAGTAGACAGTTAGTCTAAGAAAAAATATAACTGATGACAGATTTCATTTCAATCTGCTGGTGCTTATTAAGATGTCTACAAAGAAAAAAGCTGTATCTGAATACATCTCTTTCTGCAAACAAAGGAAAGTTTTAATTGCTTTAATCAGCATTTGCTTTGTCTTTACAGTGACATAGAAAAACAAGTCAGGTATAATCAGTAAATGTTTTCTAAAGGAAATCTGTAAGCAGAGACTTCAGATCATTTCTATTATTTGTGTCTACAACAAGGTTAAAGTCTACATTACAGGTGCAACATCATTCAAAAATTCTTAAATTTGCTTTATAAAACAGATTTATAATATTTGATTTTATATACTTTTAGAATATGGAGAAAGAAGCCAGCTTAAATCCGACCAAACCTCTCTCCCACAAAACCCTACAACAAGTGTTCCAGAAGCTATATCAGATTCTGTAAATCAGAGCACAGCCCAAGGAAACAAACAGCACATTGATAAAGATGTGCAGCTAAAAAGATAATAATTCAAAATAATCCATGTCAGTCAACAAGGTTTGGACAAAGTGATGGGCAAAATCTGTTCTTTCTTTCAGCTCATACGCTCTTCATTTTGGATCTTGATGATGCATGTAGTTCACTCCTCATTCAGAAAAAAGGGCCAAAAAAGATACTTCCTACTATGGGTGTGTGGGGGGGTGTGTGTGTGGGGCAAGCATTAAAGAAACCAAAGAAACCACAACACCCAAATCTCTCTTGAGCAGGAAATGGAAATTAGTGCTCATATGTAAGAAATACTCAGCACCTTCTAGATCAAGTCCCACAAAGGAATCTGTTTTTCAAATCTCTAAACCTGTTAGATAAAGGCATGCTTGCACTGAAGGTATGGGCCACTCACCTATTCAAAAACAAGTGTGATTTCACCCACTGTCTCTGTATTTATTTGGTCTTGTAAATACACAACTCTTGTCCAGCACAGAGGAAGGTAGGAGAGAGATAAGGCTCATACCTTTGCCCTTTTCTACAACTAAAACTGGATCACTCATGAGTGAGAGGACCCTTATGAGTGGTTCTTCAACTGTAGTCCTGTGGAACATTCCTAGATGTTTCAAGCACTGTCATTATCTGAAAGCCTCTGTCAGGAGGTTATGCCTCCTACTGCACACTGATTGCATTTGCAGAGATGGATGTTTGAATCAATACTGATTTTAAATGCCTCTGGGTACTGAATTCTTTGAATAGACCTCTGTATGTGCAGCAACTGCTATACTATCACTGAATACCGTGTGTTGGATCAGTACCAGGCTAGGTGAACATTTAGTTTCTGTGTAACCACTATAAGTATCTTTATTTAATGTAAATACATACACCAAAATGCTTTTATTAGAATGTCTTCAATGTACAGTAGGACAAGAGGCCTTCCCAGCCTCCCCAGCTCTTACTCCCAGAATATCACGGAGCTTAATGCCATGGCTTCCCTCACACTGGCAAGTAAAGAAATGGGGTTGAGAAGGAGACACTGACCTTCATTTAGCTCTTCCAGGTCTTTCTTTCTCTGGATGCAATAGATTTCTCATTCATAGCTGAGAAAATTGACTAATCTTATTTTCAAGGTGCAGCAAGGGCTGTGAAATACCTGCTCACCTCCTCATAGACACTGAGGATCGCTCTTTGCCTGCCATGTGACACCCCTCAACACAGAGGCAAAATTCCCTGGGTGAGCATACTGTTTCTGGGGTGTGATGGGTTGACCCTGGCTGGACACCAGGTGCCCACCAAAGCCACTCTTTCACTCCCCTCCTCAGCTGGACAGGGGAGAGAAAACGTAATGAAAGTTTCATGGGTCCACTTAAGGACAGGGGGAGATCACTCACTAGTTACCCTCATGGGCAAAATGGACTTGACTTGGGGAAATTAATTTGTTACCAATCACATCAGAGTGGGATAATGAGAAATAAAATCAAATCTTAAAAACCCCTTACACCAAACCCCTGCCTTCTTTCCAGACTCTAACTTCACTCCCAATTTTCTCTATCTCCTCTCCCAGAGTGACACAGGGGGACAGGGAATGGGGGCTGCCGTCAGTTCATCACACACTGTTTCTGCCACAGAGGGAGGCTCCTCACACTCTTCCTTTGCTCCAGCATGGGGTCCCTCATACGGAAGATGGTCCTTCAGACACTGCTCCAGCGTGGGTCCCTTCCCCGGGGCGCAGCCCTTCAGGCACAGACTGCTCCAGCATAGGTCCCCCGTGGGGTCACAAGCCCGGCCAGCAAACCTGCTCCATTGTGGGTCCCCCACGGGCTGCAGGTGGGTATCTTCTCCACCGCTAACCCCCATGGAGGCAGCCTGCCTCACCATGGTCTTCACCATGGGCTGCAGGGTAATATCTGCTCCAGCACCTGGATCCCCTCCTGCCTCCTTCTGCACTGACCTGGGTGCCTGCAGGGCTGTGCCTCTCACATATTCTCACTCCTCACTCTGGCTGCAATTGCCCTTGTGCAGGTTTTTTCCCCACTTCTTAAATACGTTATCCCAGAGGCGCTACCACTGTCACTGATGGGCTCAGCCTTGGCCAGTAGCGGGTCCATCCTGGAGCCGGCTGGCACTGGCTCTGGCAGACATGGGGGAAGCTTCTAGCAGCTTCTCACAGAATCCACTCCTGTAGCCCCTCTGCTACCAAAACTTTGCCATTCAACCCCACCACATATGGTCCAAACTCCTCATCTGAGGTCTGTGATCTTCCTAGGCCTGCTGTATGTTCAACAAACACAAAGAGAAATACGGTTCTTCAGAGGAGACTTTGAAGAAAGAGGTTAATGTAGGTGCTGTGAATCACCCTCTTGAGAGGACTGTGGATTCCATCTCTCCCTCCATGACCTACACAGAATTTAAGAAACCCAACCTGGGCATATCTCACGCTTAAAGTCAGGAAAAGCGCATTACTCCCTCAGGGAACACTCTGGTCCTCAGAAAAAACACCTGTTATAATACAGTCCATCAATATATACAGCTAATTAACAAATAATTTAGGCTGAAAATCAATGACAAAAGTCACACTGACTTCAATAGGGCCAGTATTTCATCCTATGTGATTTCAAACTACCCAAAAAATGGACAGTCCTGTGCTACTGTCATTGGAGCTATCATTTTATCCCTAATTCAGACAGTAAGCCTTTCACATGCTAGGTATGAGATGTACAGATTCATACAGAAATAACCACTCAAGGATAAACACCCTTTTGAAATCACTGAAGAATCTGAGTGGGACCTTAATCACTAGCACAGACTGGCAGGTCATTTTTTTAACACTTGCACACAATTTTGAAAATCAGCCAGAATTGACAGTTGCAAGTTTTCTGCACTCCTGTTATACACAGTATTTCATTAGTGAATGGTTATACTTGGCCTTATTAAAAATAAATAAATAAATAAGTTATATGTATATGTATATCCAGAGACATTTTGGCAGTAATTGGTGCCCAATAGTGGAAGAAGACAGTATACAACTGTGCTCAAATAAAGCAGTAAAAGAAAATCTAGTATCTCTAGATTTGTATTAAGATCAGTAAGTTTTCTCATTAAATTTTCCTGTAATAATAGATGCTTTAACACCATTGGTAGATCTAAAAAAATGAAGAAAAATAAAAAGAAAATAACAAAGGTCTCACTATTTCCATGATAAAACCATCTGTCAGAAAGCTTAATCCTGAAAGCCCTTGCAAGCAGGCTGAATTTGTGAAATTCAGTTAGTTTTCTCCAATAAATGAAGGGTAACCATGTGAATATTTGTTGGATCACAGTCCAAATCAGCCTTGTATAACACAGAGGTCATCCAGGAAGGAGCCATTCTGAGCAAAGGTCTTCCAGGCAAACTTTCTGGTTCTCCAACCTTTACTTCTTCCTCACACTTGCTCCGGTCCCCTGCAGAGCTATGGAGGTACCACCAAGGACCCCCCTGCCTGCCAGTTTAATAAAGTGCTGAAATTATGTATATTTATTGACATTTTGACTTTTACATATCTTAATTGCATGATTATCATTCTACATGATCAATGAGAGAAACCAAAAAGACCGGTGAATGTTTGACTTTTTTAGTACAAGCTACTAAACAAATTCCCTACACACATCTGAACATACTTGTGAAATAACAGAATTAATAATGAGCAAAGCAATTCAATTGAAAAATCCCCTCACTGATAACAATATTTCTCACAAACACTGAGTTTGCGGCTGTATCCAAAACAATATCTAGGCAAAATCCCTTACAAAAGCCTGACAAAGGAATCATGGAAAAGGAAGAAAGTTAGAGGATGCTGCTGAACTCACTGTAGAGCTGTTGAACTCAAGTTGCCTTGCTGAAAATGTCATGGTATCAAAACCAGCACCTCATTGCCTTTGGGCACTTTTCTTGGGACAACAACTGACACATTTTTGCTCTAATATTCTACCTCAGTTTTTCATCCATTAAAATGGGTGAAATGAAAATGCGTTATGATGGTATTCAGAGTGCTTTTTAAAGGAAAAACAAGTCCATTAATTTCAAATAATGTGTAGTGGTTACTTTTTCATACAGGGGGGCACTGTATCAGACCTTGTGGCTAGAATTTCAAGTCTTTATTCCTAGATGTGACACTGAAGGCATGTTTATATGTTTTAATAAAACATTATTTTTGTTGCACAGATGCCCTGTATCATGTGCAGTATGAATATTAAATCATGAAAACAACTACCTTAACCTTTTAATAAGTTGGCAACATAGAGAAAATAATGGAAAAAACTTACACAGTTGTCATAAACATGTAGAGGAATGAATCTGGGTTAATTAGCATTGATAATATACAACTGTGGGCTGGCTTCAGGGGTGACGGGTTGGCCCATGTAGATAAGGTGCAGCTGTGGCTGGTTCTGTTAAGTGGTTGAGAGGCAATGGAGAGAGAGCAGCCAAAGAAGAAGAAGAGAGAGGAAGAAGCAGGAGAAGAGAGAGGGGGCCTTGGATGAGGCAAGGTGAGGAGAAGGCAGCAGAGGGACTGGCATGAAGAGTATGTGATGGTGAAAGACCTTATTATAGCTTGATAGTTTGGAGAGTGCTGTGACATAAACATGCCACAAACTCTACTCTATTTAACAGAAATACATATTAAAAACATTTACTATATACCTAATCACAGGTTTTTAATCTTTTTTTGTTTCTAATCTAAGAATTAATGTAATCATTATCCAAGCAAACATTGTAGCCCCTCTCAGAGAATAAGGCTTACAAAAGGTGGACAAGTTATATTAAGTTTCATGTATCATTCCCCTGAATATTTGATTTTTTTTTGTTAGAATATTAAAGACCCTTACATATTTGTGTATGAGGTCCAGAAATGCAGTTGTTGAATTGGTGTTAAATGTCTAAAATTCCACAAAGGAAGATGAAATATTTTCATTAGATAAGACATTTTGGCAATAAACATTGGTAACAAAGGGGAAACTAATAATTCTTCTAATGCCATATTTTAAGATAAAACTGAAGGATTAAAATAAGATCAATAAGCATGTTATTATCCTATTATTATGAAGTGTATCTCAGTTACACTGAACTAAAATAAATGACAGGAAAAATAATCAACTTAGTTGGAATAAGTGTCATACAATACTTTGTATAAAAATAAGAACCATTCAGGATAGAAATCCCCAAATTACTATTATGCTAAACACCTAACAAATATTAGTTGAAAAATGCAAGCTATTCATTAAATAAACCAAAATATACAAAGAAAAATAAAGGAGGATAACATTTCATACTGCACTTAATTTTATTTATTTAATCTTGTCTCAGGCATCTATAATATTTAAGTGTTATACAATTACCACAGTACAAAGCACTAAAACCACTGAAACAAAATGCATAAAGCTCAGATAACTAGCCAAGACAACATTAATCACACCTCCTATCAAAAGAAATCAATTGCTTACAGGTACAAAGAATAGGGGGAAAGGGAAAAGCAGGAATTAGTTACACGCTGGAGAGGGCAAAAAGTGGTCATGAATAAGCCATCCCAAATCACGATGGCTGTTTTTACAGTGTTGTAGGTGTTCATGGTACTTTAGATACAAACCCCTGTGTAACTGTACAGCAGCAGATTTCAAACAAATACTGTTAACTCTCCCAGAACAGAGAGAGAGGAGGGAACAGAATAACCACGTAAAGTTAAGCATGGCTAAACCAAAACACACATATAATAAATGCTAGTTCATTCTCTTTAGTGTATTTACCTTTTAAGAATGAGACTATAAGCATGGATGGAATGAGGTCAGAAAAGGATTTCCTGTCTTTTAAAGCATGACACATATAATCCATAACCCAAATAATCTTCTCGCAGACATTTGAGAGTTGACCACAAAGTGAATAAACCTTGCAGCATACCAGAAGTGAGTAGCTTGTTCTTTTCCGTAGGTGCAAATGGGAGGCAGGTTCTATACGAACTGCAGCTTTTGGGTCAAGGAGGGTCAAACTGTCACAATGTTAGGTTTGGTAAAGGATAGAGACACATATATCTCCTAACCTCTAGCAGTGTCTCCAGAACAGAATTTGTAATGTTGCATTAGGTACCTGAGATACTCTCCTCTTTTGAAGCAAGATATCCAGAACAGCTAAAGGTGGTTAGGTGAGAAACACCAGTGACAAAAGTTAGCTGAAGCCCTATGCTTTCCTTAAGTTGGGATGTCTCACTGGAAACTTTGGAAAGGCACTTTGCCCCAAAACTGATTTTTGAAGAAAAGTTCCTCTATCTTCCCCCCTCCCACCCCCCACTCCTCCAAGGAATCTGATCATGTATTTCCTTCCTATTAAAAGGAAAAGATACTTTTGTGTAGCTATTGACATAGCACGCTTCCCAAACCTATTTTTCAGTGGAGTAATGCAGCCAGTTTGGGTATATCTATACCAGTAAACAAAAAAGGGCTAAGGACCAGTCTCTGGCTGTGCCTGGCAGATTTTGTACTCCTTAGGACTAGTCTCCTCTAGAGCAGATTTACCCTGCAGGCAGCATGAGTAGAGTATGAACTGAGAGTTAAGCAATGTGAACAGCAAGGATTCGGTGCTGAAGCCTTCTTTGCTGTTATCTTTTATTTGGGAGATCTACTTTGAGGAAGGAACATTGTCCACCCTCCCTAAGAAATTATGCAAGAAAAAAACGGGTTTTATAAAAAGGGATAACAGAGAGTTTTACACCAGTTGACTGAACTTGGGGAAAAAGAGATAAGCTTTTGAGACACAAACTTTTTTACATTTCTATTATAGAAGACTCAGTCTTGAAAGCTAAATATATTTGGAAGAAATTCCCCTCATTTCAAACTGGTTATAAGATATGCCTTTCAGTGCCAAGGTGGATTTTAGATTCATTGGGCCACAATCAAGCTGGGAATCTAGCATTCTAGCCTAGTGAGTAGGGCTGCGCAGTGATTCTAGGTTCTGTCCTCAAAAATATCTGGCACGTTGGCATATAAGCCAATGATTGTTGAATGCAAAGCTCAGCAACGTGACTACAAGTAGGGACAAGGAACACAGGTGTCTCCCACTGAAATAGGTGCCCTAAACATTCACACTCAGTAGATGTGTTAGCAAATGCTACAGTCCTAGTGACTAGAACCTTTGCCCAGGAGGATGTGAAGGAGCAGGGACTGCCTCTATGGATCCTCTGGCCAGTAGACATGGGGAAAAAAGAACACCATTAATTCTCAGGGAGAGCAAGATTTCCCTTGTATTTTGTGGGGGACTTGGTAGTGCTGGGACAAAATCAGTATGAAAACACACTGAGGAGCCCCAAGAAAGCTTAAATAGAAAAAGGCTCCATTTACCGAGTGAAAAGGAATATTAGGCAGGAACTGAAGGATCATAGTGTGCTTCCTGCTTTTCTCAAAAAGTGATAAATCAGGGTGCCCAGTGAGCAACAAATATTTCCAAGATCTTGTTTTGATCTTATTTCCTCCTAAGTCTCAATTTAGGTGCCTAAGTCTATTCTTAGGACTAGTACTGCTCCAGAAGTATAGTCATCCAGGGTGAAACATGTTTATGCATCTGCAGTGGCACTCATATATCTGTGTTCTACTGTAATCTCTGCTATCAGTTTAGACAAAATCATTGAGCAAATCACATTAATATTGCCTCCTATCATTACCTAGTTTAGGTGTTATGACTACTCATCACCGCTGAGAGGACAGAAAAAGTGAAGATTTGGCAGCCTTGGATGGCAGGCAGGCTTTCTTGAATTTAGATGCTGTAGTCACAGTGACTAAGTATGCCAAATAATGTCTGGCTTAATTCATCATTTACAAAATAGGGAATTGATACCAAGTTCTGCAGAGAGATGTATGATGATAAACCAGACAAAAAGAACGAAATCCATGCCAAATACTATTATCATTTCATGAATGGCAAGTAGGTACTGACCATTATCCACCTGTTTCTCAGAGTTTTTTCTTCACCACCCCAGGGGATGATAGTTTCTGATGAGTTTCATCTAGCTTTCACTCTCTTTTGGGTCAAGTTTCAGGTTCTGAATCAGGAACCTGACAATGATACCAGAACGACTATCTTTGTATGATGCCATTCCTCTAGTAGGTGCAACAAGTGAGACAGTTTCTTCATCAGTGAATAATTAAAATTGTGCAATAAGTATTTTCCATCTCAGCAGTAAGCAATTAAGTTTAGTCACGAGAATGCACAATTGCATTAGTGTTAAACAGAGGAAGAGGTAGGAAGAAACTGTGTAATCTATGTGTACTCAAATAAGTTCAGCTCTAGACCCCGAATTCCTACCTAATTCCTAAAAGTTTGCTGCCATTTTTACTTTGACCTCTTGTCTAAATGCCCCATCACACAAGCAAACAAATGAATAGTGAAGAAATTTAAATGATACCACAGAAAAACAGTTAAAACCAAACAAGCAACCAATCAACCATGGAAATCAAAACTTTGTTCTAGCTCTTTCTTGAAACTAATCTGAATAAGTATCATGTTGGAAACCCTGTCTACAACAATGCTATGCATGTGAAAACTGCTTAGATTGCACTAAGACATGTCTAAAGTTATGGGAAAAATTATGCTCTATCCAGGAGTTTCATGCACAAAGTATGACCATATTCTTGCCTCAAGAGATCCTTCATATAGATAATCTGTACTGAGCACTTCCCTTGATATGAACAATATGCATTATTGCTGTTTTTGTGACCTTCTGAGTAATGCAAGTGTGTTATGAAATGATACAACCCTTAATTTATATTTGTAAATTTTTTTGTTAGAGGATTCTCATTTTGTTTAGCATAGAGCACCATGTATGATGTTCAGCTGCAAGATCCTTGACTTCCTTAATCCTGAAAAGGGCTTGTTGTGTGGTTCTACATTGTACCCCAAGATTGTTTCATTTGTTAAATAGTGTAGTATTGTTTTGGTCATCTGGTAAATTGCTTTGGGGTTTGCAGAAGAAACAGACTTATTTAACTGTTGGATGTTAGTCTCTGCATGAAGTCATGGTAATTATATCTTTCACTATGTCCTTCTCCAAGCACACAATATATATGTATATAAATAAAATGGAATGTAAATTTGGTCTTGAAATCTTGGCTCTGTCATGTTGTATTACTTTGTCAGCCCTGTGTAACAGGACACCGATCCTCGTTCTGGTATCACTAGTTGGGTCAGAAACAGCATTTGTTTTACCATCTTGCAAAAGCAATAACTCTTACAGCTTTCCAGACAGATAAAAATCTCACCTGAAATATTCAGAATGAATCCTAAGATGGTCTGCTGGCACCCAGAAGGGAGACTGTGGTGCTTTTGCTCCATTCTTCTACCAAGGCCTGAACACTGAGGAAAACAGTATTTACAATTGAGTGAGTTTCCAAACTGCCTAACTTTTCAGTTGTGTGGTTTTTATATGTTAAATATGGTTCAGAAGATTAAAGTCTTCTTTTTAGGCAAAGAAAGGAAATAATGTTTCCTGTCCCATTTGCCAAGCTAAGTGAACAACTGTTCCAGCACAATTAGAATTGTTAATTGATTTGAAAACATAGGGCTTTGAAGGTGGAAAACTGCTGACATTATTTCAATGGGGAAATGCACTCCTGAGAGAGAGCACTGCAGTACAATTTCTCTCCTTGTTTTGTTGAATATACATCTATAAAAACACTGTGAATCATGCAGTAAAAACTGCTGTGCTGATATCATAAATCTCTGATAATAAAAATTTCATTGTTGAAACAATAAAATAGACTTTTATTATAACACAGAGTATCCACCTAAACATTGTCCTTTTAGCTTCTTTGAATTAAATGTATGCACAGTTTTACAGTCTATAAACAGATCTGGAATAAAAGTTAATAAATGTCAAAATTTGCATTTCAAAAAATTCTTGCTGCATTTTAGGGAAGATCAATCTATGAACCTTTCAACATTATGTCAAATGAAATGCTAATTGTACCTTTAGGAATTTCAGAGACAGTGACAAGAAACTAAATGCTCTGCTCCTTTGCATCAGCAAGTCGAGGATAATTGTATATCTACTCTTGTGAACTTCTAAGAAAAAAAGAAAAATGCTAAGAAAAAAGGGTTTTCTATTCTTTAACTCAGGAGGATAAACTTCTTCAGCCACCCTTCATCAATCTACCTTCAAATAAAGTGTGTTAACGTGTTGACAATGGACAAATCACACAGAACTACATTTATTCATTTTATAATAGGTTTGTCAAATGAGCTTCAGCTAGAGATTTAAGAGTGAGAAACATTTCCATCCAGGAACAACTGACTTATTCTGTTCAAGTTGCTAGAATGGTTTGCAGCGTAAATTTCCTTTTTCGAAACAACTATCTTTCCGCTCCCTCCCCAAATATTGGTAAAGTACTACTACTTTGAAGGGTAAAAACACTAAAATATATAAAGAAAAGGCATAACAGGTTTTTTATAACCTCTCTAGACAAATCCGTAATGCATCCCTTGTTTTGTTTAGTAATCAATCTTAGCAGTTTATCTCTAAGCAATACAAATTGTATGCCATAGTGGTAAGTGCAAGAACACACCTGTGCAGTCGGGAGAGCTTAGATCGAAAGTAGCACCTAATTGAGGCTTGCAACATTTCCCCTGGTGTTATCCTACCCTCAGTATATTGAATATATTTCCTGCAGCTACACTGAAACTGTTGAAACATTCGCTCACTCTGCGGAGACTGAGAGTCAGAATAAAGTCAGGGAAATGTTTATGCTCGTGTTAACCTATTCAGTCAACTTTATCCTGCTCAGACCTGAAATAGGCATCTTCTAACTCTCGAAATGCTTTTATAGCAAACAGTCTGTAGTTTCCAAAACAGAGACCACTCATCTTGCCTTTCTGGCTTATGGTCTATAGGCCTGCATTTTTATATTTTCTACCATTTAGCTTAAACCCATTCCAAACTGTATTTCATTTAGAAGTTATATAACTCAGCCATAGTTCAGGGCTAGTATTCATATTGGAGAATCTACTTCTACTTGTGTTGCTGCTACATAGCTGAAAAGTGAGCTGCAGACCCTCTAGTTAAGTATTTGAGCCCAATCCTGCTGTCACTAATGTCGAAGGTAATCTTGTCTTCGGTTTGAACATGAGTTAGGTTGGGTCCTGGTATTCATAGGTCCACCAGAATATGTAATGACTGCTATATTTTTAGTTTACATTAAGTAAATGTAAAATTATATGCTCAGAAGTGATGTATTTAGAGTAATTTCATCCCTTTGTCATCTATCACTGCTAAAACACAAGCTACTCACTGGTTCAAATGTTCTGAAATATTTAAAATCACTATCTGTCAATTTTCTTTCAAAAATGTTAATCTCTATGCCGTCTTCATACTATACAATAGCTAGATAATCAGAAAATGTGGTGGGCATGGAACTTACCTACTTGGTACTTTTTCTATAGCAACTTTTCCTGAATTGTTGCTGTGTTTTTCAGTAAAACTAATTCCTGACCCTCCCTTCTAACAAAATGTTATTTAGCCTCATATTCACCACACGGTACAAAGGTATATTGGAACAAGAAGCAATACACATTAAAAAGAAAAGGATGAAAGGAAAAATTTGATATAATCTGTATAATTCATTACATACTCCATGCAATTAAGAACTATCCCATGTAGGAAACATTGGACTACATTTTGGAATAAGTGAATTTCAGCATGCCTGTCAGACTTTAACCATAATTTCAACACAAATCGAATGGATTCAGTCAATTCACTGGGGCCCTTTCTCCATGAATACATCTTTCACAACTATAAAGTTTGTAATCAGGAGGATTTTTATTTTCATTTCACTTCATGCCTAGATGAAAAAGCAGATATGAAACAGACAGAACTTTCTTAAGCACAATGTTCATCTTTTTTTTTTTTTTTTTAAGAGTCAAAACTGCAGGCTAATAAAGCCATTTAAAATAAAAGGGACCATTACTCCTTGGTTTTATATGAGCTTACATGCTTTCATTGTGCAAAGTGTGTTATTAATTTAACATGCCAGATTCATAGGTTTCTGCAATATCAGGTTTGATGTATTCATTATCGGCACTCAGTACATTAATTCACGCTGAAGTCCGGTAAATCAAAATTATACCATCTGGCTTCCTGTTCTTAATGATGAATTTGATGTAGGGGTGATTAAGATTGTTAGGCTTTTGAATTTTAATGTAAAAATTAGGGGATTAAAAAGGCATTTAGAAATGACCAATAGTTAGAATAAACTTACTGACAGGATCTAATTTGTGTACTTGCTAGTAAAGCTCCATTTTAATTAGCAGCCACAGTCTTTCAGCACAAGCTCAGAGAGACAGAAGTTTAGTGATTAAGAAGATGAAGCTGTTAAATTGATAAATTGACCTTGAAATACTTGTAACTGTGGGGGATGGCCTAGTAGCTGTATGGTTGGTGTGTTGTGCTACCACATGGGGGAAAGAGTTTCAGGATTGACCCTAGTAATTCTGCCTTTTTAGATGATTGACCAGCTGGGGACGGGAAAAACTACAGAGGTGACCTGCTCAATGTCTAAATTCAATTGCTCAGTTTGTAAGCAAACAAATTCCATTATTATTTAGCACTTGCTGGCAGGTAGCCTGAAGTACCACCTCAGTTCTTCAACATCTTACTCACGCCCTTTGCCAGAGAGAGGTGCTAAAACAAGGTAGAAAAGATAATGGGGTTGAAACAACATCATAACGTGAATGATGACCTGTCAGCTTCCATTGAGAGCAGAACAGTCAGGGACAAATTTGGCTCTCACTTGTCAAATGTTCTTGACAATGGCCAAGCAGTCAAATCTTTGACAAGACGATTCCATTGTACCTATGATATTTTATTAATCTAAAGGCATTGCATATTGTTGCATAGAAATAGCTAGAAATCTTTAATGGTACAGATCAGATATGTAAGAGCTATAGCATGTGAAGGGAAGATAGCTCTGCTTAGGGTGTTTGAGCTTGTTAGATCTGCATGACACCACGTGGAATCATATTAGGGCCAACAAGCTATAGCAACTCTAACTCATATACATAGTAAAATTGAAATAAAAAAAAAAGCTATTGCTCCCACATTTTGGCAATGTTCCAGTTATTTGTGCCATCTTGGAGAAATGTGATAATATTTTAGATCTCACCTCCACTTTAAAATTCCTAAAGATAGTCACTAATATTTGTTCACTGTGGCGGGTATAACTTACAAGAGAAAACGAGTACATTTGTACATATCAACAGTTTGAAGGATTCTTATTCCTTGGCAAGTCAGGGAATATTTTAAGTCTTATATTTTAGAGGAAATCGAATCTTGACTAACCACTGCAATTTATGTCATTTTAAATAAGATATATTTGAATAAGTATATTTTTCATGCCCTAAAAAGACTGATGTCTTCTTTTATAAGCTCATCCTGTGACACACTTGAGTAGGTAGGTATATTGATTTTTTTCTTTTTCTGATGGCAATGAAGTGTAAATGGAAAATATCAGACTTGGCAATCACTTAAACCATGTGAAAATTTCAGAGTGAAGGCTATTAGAGTCACTTTGTGATCTCCCTAGATGACCAAGGAAAAAAACATTTCTACATTTCTTCAGATCCTTTGTGTGACAGCTAAGGAGAATAACATTTTTTCTAATATGCCAGTTTTAGTCTCTAGTTGAGAATAACCTCAGTGCTTTCTTATGTCACTAGCTGAGAGAAGATGAAAGACCCAGCCTTGTGTAAATGGCTTTGTCTAACCATCAGTCTTTAGCTCTGCATGGCAGCTGTACTATTGACATTAGCTTGTGCACTGGATGAAATTGAAGTGAGTTAAATGTGACCTTGGCTTAGTTGTTGAAGTAGAAATGAACTCTACTGGGAGTGGAAAAAAATAAGACCAGTTTCTCTAACTTCATTTTTTCTTTAATGAGTTTAACAGCACTCTTAGGATTTGATACATTTTATAAAAAAGCTTTTATTTCCTTTCCTATTATACAGTGAGTAATCACCATTAGTAAGGTTAGCTTGCCCTTTTAGTATAAAATCCTGATTTTAGGTGTTTATATCCCAATTACTATAAAAAGCAAATCTTTCTCAAAAAAAAATTAATAAAATCCACTGCCTTTTCTCTATGTTGTCCACTGTACCATTTCACAAAAAAACGTTAATCACACTTATTAATTATAGTTAAAGCATTAAAAATATTGCAGTGTTCAGTGTGTCCAATGACTTTGCTTTGTCTGTTAGTTTACATTGAAATTCCATTGACATTCACTGAACTACCTGCTGGTAAATCACATGCTCATGTGAGAGACATGCAGGTAAATGAGGGTGGTTTGGAGTCAGCCCAGGATTTTTATCTTGTTTATGTTATGCATTTCTTCCGTGTGTACATGACAACATGAGATATCTGAAGACGGCAGAAGAACCAGGAGCAACTGGTCACGTTCTCATCCAGGTCTTCAGCTGGTTGTGTATGGGGGTTCAAACTGAGGGTGCACTGGGATGCATACACCTGATACTCCCACCAGTTCACAAGACAATCTCAGTGAAGTAAAACAGAATCATAAACGTATTCACTCTTGGGATAATAAACTAGATGTATTTTGTAGAAATGCACTTCAGAGGAAGCTGCATAGATGAGTAGGGAATGGAAAAATGAGCCATTCTGGGGCTCTGGGGCTACAGGACCATTACAGGAGAAAGGAGGCCAGAAACGTTCAGAGGAAGAACCAGCCACAGAGAAACAAATCTTTCCCTACCTTCAGGGACACACATTTCCTGACTGCTGCTGAGATGCCTCAGCTCTGCTGCTCAAACTGAAGGCAGAACTCTGAGGTCTTGGATAACCTAGTTCTGGGTGCAGCAGTCCAAAACAGAGCATACCTCTGGATGACAGACAACTTGTTCATGGGGAGAAACCTACAGCAAAAGTACAATGATAACAGCTTGGAGAGGTTAGGCATGGGGTTAGATGCAACAACTTATAATTTTTTTTTCTTTTTTTTTTTTTATAGAGACATATGCAGAAGCCTGTTCATTTCAATGAAATCTCTCTCAAGACAGAATTTAGTCCTTATCAGAATTTCCTTGTTTGATATTTGTAACCCCTTATTTGTGGGGTTTATGCCAAATAAAACACTAATTTCCTCGTCCCATTTCTACATCAGTCAAATAATTCCCACTCAATTACATTTCCCAAGTCTTATGTGGCCCTAGTTTCACTTTCTTACAATTTACTGCTTATAAGCAATGGGTCAAAGGTTTACGTGATATATTGCACTACCTCTAGATTTTCTGTACTGCTGTTTGAAAATTGAAAATCTTTCTTTTCATCTTCATGTCTTTCTCTTATATTTTTCTGTATTATTTCATAACCATATATCTGTCCTTGGTCTTAGCCTTTCCAACTGCTCTTTATTTTAGTGTCCATCTTATTCATTTTGACTTATTTTCCAGTTTTGTGCAGTCATCAGATTTCAGCCTGTTACTGCACATTCTGGGTTTCAGGTTACTTTTATATAAGGTGAATAAAATCTGTCTTAATAGTGATACTTTGGCCTTATACTTGTTTGATACTTCCCTTATTCACAACTGTTAGAACTTACAACTACCCTTTATAATATACATGTCAATTCTTAGGACATTAACATAACATACTGCTGGTACCATACATCACCAGGCCTGCAGCGAACTTCTCTTGGGTTCTCTGAGAAAACTTTGCTAGGAAGTCAAGATGCAATTTTTCTATAGCTTTGTCCTGTTCTACTCCATCTGAATTTCCTTAAACCCTCTTTTTGCAAACAAAGTAAATTATCTTGATTCTGTAGTTGACATAGTTTCTTTTTGATGAATTTAATTAAGTTCATAAGACTTCTGGATTAGGGGCTTATATCACAGGAAATTCCTTTGATAAAATCAGGAAAGTGAAAATTTCAGTGAGCTGGTATTTTCAGAGGTTTAACAAATCATATACAGGGCTAGACCTGTCAAGCAATGGAAGTTGCGGACTGGAAATTGTAGCCATTTCAAGCATCCCACAGGTGTACAATGCAGGGCTAGGAGATTCTGGACTACAGAGAAAATGCCTAGTAATGTCAGATTCAGCTCTAAAAAAATGTGTGGCCAGAAACAGAGAGACAGATAATTCCCTGGAATACCAAAAGGATCTCCCAGCACACAAAACTGAGAATACGTGGCTATGTATATTAGTGAGCATTTTCTCTGTGTTGCCAAATGAGTATGCATTTCCATAGCTTACTGAAGGTTACCCCAAATGAACCAATTCATCATAGAATAGAACCATAGAACAGCTCAGGTTGGAAGGGACCTTGAATGATTATCTGGTCCAATCTTTCATGGGAAAGGATGAGATTACTTAGCACCCTGCCTAACTGCATCTTGAAAAACTCCAGGGATGGGGACTCCACCACATCCCTGGGGAGTTTGTTCCAGTGACTGTTGTCACTGTAAAAAATCTTTTTCTTGTATTGGGATGAAACCTCTCCCAGTACAACTTGTACTTGTTGCCCCTTGCTCATGTGGCTCCTTGTAAAGCGAGAGCCTTCATCCTTCTTGTAACTGCTTTTTAAGTGCTACAGTACTGTGAAAAGATCACCCTGAGTCTTCTCTTCACCAGGGAGAAAAGACCTAACTCCTCCAGCCTTTACTCATAGGGCAGATTCTCCAGACTTTTGATCATCTTTGTGGGCTTCTTTTGGACCCTCTCCAGTCTGTCCACCACTTCCTTGAACTGTGGGGACCCCGTTCTGCCAGAGTCACATAATCACAAATGTGGTGGTACTTCTTCAGAGGGGAAGAAGCAAAGCTTACGGTTTAGTCTCCTTCCTTTTCTTTTTGTATTCTTAGGTTCAGTTTCATTGTTAATTCTGTTTGACATATTACAGATTTTTTTTCTCTCAAAGGACATGATCCAATGCTTCCAATGTCTTCTTACTGTTAGAACTGTGGAGTAAAGTCTCCGATGTTTACATATGCTACTAGTAATCATCTATCATTTTATAGAGCTCATTGATAGAGAAAGACCACAGAACTTAAGAAACATAGAACTTAAAAGTGTTAGCAGATAAATAGCCATTCATATGGTTAAAAGATAGAAATGCATTTCTGAGTGTGAAATTCACAGGTGGTCCTTGTACAGCTGTAGAAAATCCATGTAACTAGTTGATATCTTTACCTTTTAAAGTGTTCACCTTTCATCTTACAAGTCAAGCTTTCTAGATTTTAGCTAGATCACCTTTTATATATGTGCTACTTTGCCCTTTTCAATTCCAAAGAGATTATAAATAAACTTGCTAAAGGTTTCCCTCTCTCTTCTGGGACGCTTCATCAAATGTGTACCTTCTGGTCCTTTAGTTTTGTCAGTCTTTAAATGTTCTAATTTCTAGGTCACCTCTTCTGGCACGGTCTTGAGTTTCTTCAGTATGCCTTCCACCTCTGCTGTTAAATTTATGTCTGTTTCTGGCATCTGTTCCCAATCCTCCTTTGTGAACACCGAGGCTCAGAATTCATTAAAATTTTTAGCAATGCCTACCTGGGCTGTCAATAAATTACTTTCACTATCTTTCTGAGGTCTTGTTTCTTTCACTGATGTCTTGTTCTTATTAGTCAATTTATCCTAACTTAATCCTGGTTTCTACTGTCTTTTACAACAACATAACTCAGAAGTCACTCTGTTGAAAATTATTATAGGAACTGTGCAAGAAAGCAAACAATCTGGCTTTTTTTTCCAGTCTTGCTCCTCTTTTTTCTCTATGTTGTAGCCTACTGTGTGTTCCTTTTGCAACTTTCTCTGGCCCCCAACCTGCTGTAAATAAGCGGATTTCCTTTAGCCAGCTCACTTCTCAAATGCTACCCAAAGATGTCATGTCTTCCAAAGATATAGTAGGTTGGATTCTAATGTACTCTGTACTTGGTCAATTATTTTAATTCATGCAAATGAGATGTAAAGAACCATAGAAAAGGCTCTTGAAACACTTGCCTTGACCATGTATCAATATTTATCAGACACAGATCAAATCCATCGTATTAATGAAGCTGTTCTAGGCTGGTATCCTTTTCCTTCCTCCCAGTGTCTGTTTAGACTTTCGAGAGGAAATACCTAAATTATAAATCAATTTAAAAAATCGCAGTGTTGTGGGTGGAACCTCAGGGTCCACTGAAAACTGAATACAGCTATTACCAACTAGTAACAACTGCAAATCAACTTAGCTATAGTTTATCTATACAAGATTTTTATAGGATGTGAAGTAAATGTTAATGATAACGTTTGTATAATATCAACAAAATCAATAAGGCTTTGTGCATGGATGTTTTTATGCCTTCTTAAAAATACTATAGATCAATTAAGATTTCACCAATTTATTTGTATAACTCTTCTTAAAACTTCTATGTACTTCAAGTTTGAATTTCCAGACAGCACCTAAAAAGATCTAGCTATTTGTACCTTTCATTTTTCAGCCATATATAACTGTCTATACAGTCATATAACAAAGTCATTAACCTGTTCAAGGTCCTGATAAATTCAGAGCTATAACTATTATTACTATTGATGCTATCTTAGCTATGCTTTTCGAATTTTCATACACACGTCTGAGAAAAACCCATGAATGCCTCATTATTTTAAAATATTTTCATATTTACCTATTTTTATCTCTTCCAAGTATTGTGAGGGTTTGGGGGGTTTTTTTGCTCCTTTCTCTAGGCATTTTGTTGTCTATTTTGTTGTTTGATATTATTGTCACCTTGTCCACCCATCTGCTTCTTCAGGCTATTTCTTTCCTTGATTTTGACAGTGCCTGTATAATGTTTCTCACACATCTGGTTTCTCTTCTATATACTGGCTTAAGCCCTCCCTCATGTTTCTGTGTATCCTCTTAGCATCTGGTAGATCACTGCCTGTTTGAGAAGCTGCCTATTCAGAAATAAACTTTCTGCTGAAATGTTGTGAAACTCCAGGCAGACTGAGGTGAAGTTCCAGTAGACAATAATTATTATTCAGTGACTAATGCAAAAATCCTGTACATAAGGAAAGAGCCTATTGTTATGCCTATACTCATGGGGATAGTGTGAGGGTTTCTCAAGAAACCTTTGGTTTAAATTCTTCAGTTAAAATCTCATTCTTCATGTTACATTGGTATAACTTTTGCATTTAATAAAAAATGGATTAAGCTTTAAGAGTACCATTTTTATAATAATTATCTTGTTTACTTGTACCCTTAGAATGCTTTTATTTACATATTTTAAGAACTTCAACCACCTAGAACTAGTTAATAAAGACATAAAACCATGCAGTCTTATCCAAACCAACATGTCTGCCCTGTGGTCTTTTTCCCTCGGTATTTCCCGCCCCACCCCCAACATACTTATCTCTTGAACTCACAGATGTTCTTGGCTCTTTTGCCATCTTTGTGCCATATACAACCATTTGGTTACACTATGCTACCAGATTTACTTTAATGTAACTCCTTTTATTGGTGGAGTGCTAGTGTGATACCATATTGATTCACATTTACTCCTAATACGCCTTACATTTTCATATTTATGCTTGGCTTCAGGCGTTTAGTTACATCTTCAGGAAAATACTTGCCACACATTGTACAGAAGTGAACCTGACAGAAACACCAAGTGGAAGAGTTTTGCAGAATAGTGTTTGCAGGAAGGGAATAGGACAGTCTTTCATCCGCAGTATGGACACTGTCTCCCCCTGCTCTATGCACCAGTAACCACAAAGAGTTTGCTTTCCAATTTACTTGCAGACCCATCGGTGGCCTCCTGGCTTCCATGGCTCAGCTTTCGCTTGCCTCAGACCGACTCCTTCCTCATTCCTTGCTCCTGAGATGAACAACGATGCCTATTTTTGCTTTGTGGTACATAGGGGAAGCTGGAAGCACCCTCTGTTAGTCATTGCTTGCCTGGCATGAAAATCACTGACGGCTTAGAAGACTTGTTTGTCTTTGTTTACACAACTGTTTATCTATCATCATAAATGTTACCTTGGTCCAGTAATGGCAGACAGAACAGATCTAAATTCCATCTGTGTGATCATTCTTGGCAGGTCTGTACACCTCCTGCCCTGTGATGAGTGAAGTAAGCACAAAAATGGATTCACTTAATGTTTGGTTTCCCTTTCCTAGTCATACACACCATCCCTGGGAGATGTAGATGACTTGTCTTCAAATTTATTCTTAGTTTATATATTTAATCTACTTCTTTCTTCTTTAATAGGATGAAACTTCTGTCTTCAAGTATCTTTTTGTGTTCTGCTATTATACCAGTGTTTTGTCCATTACCCTATTATTCTTGCTATTCTATGACTTTACCTAAGCAATTTATCTCTAGTATAGAACCTTGTCAGTTGCCTTTTTAAAACCTAAGTATAGTACATGCATTGAATTTCTCTTATCTATCATGACAGTAATGTCTTAAATAAATTCCATAAGTTAGTTAAGTGTGACCTCTCAAGTCCAAGTCCACATTGATTATCACTGTTTCAAGGAGGAGCCTTTCATTAAAAACCAGACGGTGGTTTTGAATATTTTGATTAAAGAAATTAGTTAAATTCTAATTTCTTAAGTTGCCTCTTGGTGCTTTTTAATAATTAATAGTTTTATAGCTTTTTACTTTTATGTCTAAGAGTTATTAGAAAACCTTTAGCAAATTTATTTGGATAGAAAAAAATGTGATTTCACTGAGATCACAGTGACAAATTTAGTTGGACAGAGCATCTAAAAATATTTTACTAATGTTATGTAAATAGCAAATGTTGTTGGAAATAATTTGATGCAAACCTAGCAAGACCCCTCCTATCCGATTCACTATTCATGCTCAAATTAATGCCTCTGTGTCATGAAAATTGTGAATTAACACCATGAATTTTCTTGCTCCCTTTTGCTTCTAAGCTACTCCCCATGGAAAGAAGCTACAGAAAATATGTTGTATTAACAGCACCTATATTTGTTAAAATGGAAATGCTTTGCCAGTAAGTAGGTTCTTACAAGTATTCCCCAAAAATTGGCAAATTCTCTTTGCCCAATTTTGAAAAACTGTACTATAAGCTTTATCTTTAGTGCTTATGCTCTTTATCTAGGGCTTTGGAGGCTGTAGAGTTGCATAGACACCTCACTGTTTTGGCTGATAAAGATTAAAATGTGTAGCCCACTGATGTGGTACACACTGGATCTGCTGTGGATGCTTAAAAAAATCTCAGCTAGATTTATACCATTACTACTCATTTAAAATCAGCTGAATGCTGCTGGAGGCAATTGAGTTACATGGGGGTAAGTCTGACACAAGTGAAAGGAATCAGGCCCATCATCAGCTATTCTACTGAATATTCTATTGAACTATTGCAAATGACATCCAGAGTTGAACCAAAGATAACCAAATTTTATAGTGATTTAATATTATTATGTTTCTGAGTGGGGCATGCTCCCTATGCCCAAATGCCAGAACTATTACTGAGAAAGGCTTCTTGATGTGGAAGGAAAGATGAGGTGATAGGAGGGAGCAAGGAGAACAATATAACACAATTGTAAGGAGAGACAGAAGAGTATACTGTGGTAAAATTGGAGCCAAAAGGTGTCATGATGAAGGGAAGAGAAACAATAATAATTTGCATTTTGTGAATCACCTTTTAGTCAAGACTATCAAAACACTTTGCAGCTTAGCTTAGTTCTATCTGTTGCTATAAATAAGTACTAGTAACCCGTCTTATGAGTGGCGTGTGGAAAACCGTATGTGGCTTCCCTAAAGCGCAAGACCACAGGAAAGCTGGACATAGTCTTCTGACTTGTAACACTTAGCCAATAAAACATATTCTTCTGAAGGACATAGAAACATAAAGTAACAAAAAAATGGAAGAAACAAAATGATGTTATGAGCCAGGAATACAGCCTTCACCCTAGACTTTCATGGAAGTCCATGTTTATTCTGCCTCTGTCGCTGTTACAGCACAGCCATAACTCCCAGCACTAACGGGATTTAACTTCTAATGCTCGGTTCAATATTTTACTCTGGAATGTAGTCACTGGAGGAAAAGACAAGGAAGACAATTATTCCTTACCTGCATTCTTACTTTTCTAGCATGGTGACTATCCATGAGCAAGTCATTTAATCTTAACAGTCAGGTCCTTGAATTCTAAGTCAAAATAATGGCTATCAGCATGACTACTGGGAAGTAAATGCATCATACAGACCTCCAGAAAAGCATTTATGTTCACTGGGAATCTACAGTCAGAACTTGCTTCAGAAAATCAGCATCACTGTTCTTTCTTTCAAGGAAATGAGGACAGCACACCATTTTCTTTCTGGGAACAACTGGTAGCAAGTGCCATTTAAACTTATGGCCTAGTGGCTAGGGGATTCACCAGGGAGGCAACAGTCACCACCTCAGTTTGAGGAGGCTCAGAATAAGGATGCCAGGATTGTTATTTTGCCCTGTAAGCACAACAGGCAATCAATTTCAAACAAATCAAGAAAAATATGTTCTTTTCACCTTCCCTCTAAAAGCTTTCTTTCTTAGTTAAAGAACTGCTACACAAACAGTTAATCTGTTGGCCTAAGTAGTAGATTAAAGCCTGACTGGGCAAGGAAAGGAACAAGAAGCTGGAGGAATGACAAAATGTCTTGAGGTAGGTCTGCTACTTATGGAACCATTTATTTGATCATCAGCCAAAACACCTCAGGAGCCCTCCTCCTTCCTCTTCCACCTAATTCGTTTCCCTGTCCCACGACTCCTTCAAGAGCTTTTTGCTTCCACAGTTGCATGAAGAGCTGAGTTTGCTGACTTTGTTTGAGGGGAAAGAAATTGTGACCAGGACTGGCAACAAGCATCTGTGAATGGATGTAGAAGTATGAGTCTGTTACACAAAAACAAAAGGGTAACTTGATTAACATTTAAAAAGCTTAGTTCAAAGTTCTGTCACCCACTTTCCCAGAAGGCACCCTAACCAGGAGGTCTGAGGCTGCTGTGGGTGGGAACGTTCTCTGACTTCCAGTTCAAGCTTTTCTTTGGTGTTGCAAGTGGTTCAGTAAATGAAATAGAGAGACAAACATAAAAAGGCACGTTTGTGAATGCTCTTATTAAGGGAAGCATGTCACTTAAACATACATTAAGTTACTTCTGATTATCAATGTCTGCAACATCAGTGTCCTAATAATGATATAATCAATACACTTCCTTAAAACACGTGCATATGGAGGATTCTTTGATTCCTTGCGAACCAGCAGACCTCAGGACCTTACTGCTCTTGGATATAAGTTGTTCATATTTTGTTGTAAACTAACATCATTTTCCATGATGCCAGGGAGGTTCTGTCCCATGGATTACAGGGTATTTTGGACTCATATATGGTTTCTGGTGTCTTTCTGACTCTATGCACAGCAAAGCATTGACTGAAATGTCTAAAATCTACCTTAGATCCGCATTTAAGTAAGCAGACAAGAGTATTATATTGAGGGCAAGACTGTCAAGTGCATTTTTGTGTTTTTGTGTCAGTAGAGCATTTTGGCCAACCCAGAACTCCAACTCAGAAAGTCATTGCTGGTAAAGGTAAGGGGGAAAAAAGCAAAGGTATTGGTGAATGAAGCCTGAAGGAAGAACAAGAGAATTAGAAAATGTTAGTATCAGCATCTGGATACTTTTAGATGCAGTTCAAGGCATTCATCTCTTTAATCTGATTTACCTCAAGCTGGATGTATACCTGTTATCTATAAGGCTTTTTATAAGGAAAAAACAGTGGAATATGTAGGAAACAGACTAATATGATATCTTGAAAAATATGCTGCCATAACAACAGTGGAGAACAGAAAACAACACTTGCTTCTGCAGTGATGTACAGATAAAAGAAGGGTTATTGGGTGTCAATGTGAACTGCTAAATTTTCCTTCCAAAAATAAAAACAAACAGTAAGAATCTGAATCTGAGCTTATTTACATAAAAGTAAATATATTGACTTCAGTTGATAGAATTGCTCTGAATGTAACTGAGATTAAAATATAAATTATGTTCCCTTCCTATGATCAGACCTAATTTAACTGTATGAGCTACGCAGGACTTTAACAGGCTTAGAAATTCAACAGTGTAGTAAACTTTAACAGTGAGAGAATAGAGCACCCTGACTAACATAACTGTCTCTTCTCCTCTAGCTTTGACGAGTATTATAGAAACAACAAACTCAAGCCTTAGTTCCAGTGAGAATAGTATGTATGAAATCTGACTTGCCACATCTTACAGAAAATTTTCTGCATGGTGACCTTTTGCCAAAACAAATTGTATGAAGTTGCTAGCGTTTGCAGGTAGTTGGCAGTTTTCTGTCCAAAGCAAGTGTAGGAAACTCGATGTGCAGTGGCAGCTATGGAAACTGTTGTGTCTGAACAAACTAATCAGAACACAGTTCTTGAGACACAGTGCTTTATAAATTATTTCTTTAAGGAGTGAGCTTATGGAAAGAAACATTGCATAACTCAGTCATAAAAATGAAAGAACTTGTGCTTCAATATGATAACATAGTTGCTTCGAATACATCTTGAAAAAAATTGTATATTCATATATATAAATACACAACTATACAGCCTTATGAAACATTGTCTCTTCTTGTTGGGGTGATATCATGGACAAAATCATGTCCCTGCTTCAGTTAAAGTAACATTTCACATTAACAAGGATGAGATTTTTTGAAAATTTTGATGGGTTTTAGTGCTTTCGGGTAGTACTAGTATTTTAATTAAAAAGAATGATGTATTGTACTGGCAGAAGTCCCAGTAAAACCTAAATGACTTATAGACAATTTAGTAGTATAACAAGTGAAGATCTCCCCAATATCCCATTTATTTTCAGCAAAAAGCTTACAATGGATTCTCAATATTTTAGTTTTCCCAAAAGTCCATCCTTAATTTTTCACAGAGAAACAACAAGGTATAGCAATTGAGTATAAATCAGTATTTCCCACTATATTCATAACTTCAAATACAGGTGTTCAGTCTTAGTGTGTCATGCAGACTCCATTTACAATTTTAAACTTTTTTCAGCTTGCAGACCTCACAGATTTTCCCAAAGCAGTATGAATCCTCCTGTTAGCAATTCTGCTAGCAATAGTCTTAGAGTTTTTGTTTGCCTTTCCCAGATCAAAAGTTGAGAACCACCTATCTCTTCATTAGTCTATGAACTACTCCGCTACTAGAGGATAATTCATCCAACCGGTTTTAGACACCTATCTTAGGCTGGAAGGGATCACTCTCCAGAGACACCTAACTTTTTCCTTTCACTGTAACTATAGGTGAGGCTATTGGCAAATGTGAGTGGAGAAGAATCCCATCAGTTGCATCAAAAGCATAAACAGAAGCCAGATGATTTTAAGTAGCTGCTGGTTTAAATTGCTAAATTTTTATTTTTTTTCACATGAAGTAATCTCCTCTGGCATTATTCATTGTTTATCCCAGTTTAAAATAAGTAAAATGTAACCTGAAGTATAAGCAGGCATTCTTATAGTAAGAGACTCAGAGAAAGATTACTTAAATATTTTGGGGGGGCATGTAATAAAACAATGGTTAAAATGCTGTTGTGGAGAGCCATAACAAAGTTTTAACATTATCTTAGATAGTTTGAACTGAGATGCACCCCCACACCAGTGCTATGTAACGTAGGCATACCAGTCTGTTTAAGAGGGAGCCAACAGTGTGGATGTCAGACAACCTGCACTATTTGGCAAAGGATCCCTCCTGAACTTTCTTTTTCAGAAATACAGATGGGTCTTCCGGTGTCCATCCCAGAGTTTGAATGCTCCGTGGTGGAGAATGGCCAGGAGTCCTGAGGGTCCCCATCCCACCTTGAAGGCTGCCAGGCTATCCAGAAAAAAAAAATCAAATAAAATTTAGAAATAGATTAAACAACTGAGCAACCAGGAAATGAGGGGTGGTAGTTTTAGGCCTATTTCTGTAAATCCCAGCTGTTAGATATCTATGCAGGTAAGCAGCAGGTTGCTGGATGAGCCACCATTTTGCATTTTGGGAAAACAGTGAAAAGTCATTCTGCTTACAATAGGAAGACTTATAGGATATTTCTTGCCTTGCAGAAAACAGGCTTGAGAAATAGCTGCCAGAGTGGCCACATTTGAACATTCAGGCAACTTCTTGCGTTGGAAATCAAAGCTGTTCCTTTCATTCCCTTTGCCTTAAAGTCAGCAGACATCCACTCTATTGACACTTGTTACAGTTTATATCTCTTAAAAGAGAATTGCTCGTGGTAAAAGCATCTGTGTTGTACTAACATAACTCAAAGATTATGGGTAGATACCTGTACAGTTTACTTGTGTAAATCAGAGACAAATCAACACTTGTATAGGTACAGCATAGCTTCTCTATTCAGTCATATATTTATTCTGAAATCTACCACCAGCTTAATCAATAGATCTCATATGTAGATGTTATCTTTAAAATTGTCATGTATATGATGTAAACCTCTAATCCACATACAGAGGGTACTTTTCAGAGCACTTTCTATTACTCCCTTCCTTGACATAGATAACCTTTAAAAGACCTGCCTAATTTGAAAACACCCCGTCACACACCTTTTTCTACTGAATTTCTAAGTATCTCAGTTAGCAGATGTTTCCTACTTCACAAAGCCCAAGGATATCCAGAGCTTGTATAACGCAAGAGAAATAATGGAGTTGAATCTAGTGAAGAGCTGAAGTATGCAATGTTAGTGGTTTAAGTAAGTGTCTTGTAGCCACATCAAAATGAATTTTCAAGCTTTAAATATTTAAGGGAAAAAACCCACAACCAACTATAAGGAGAAATCAGTCTGAACAGTTCTTGTTTCTGTGAAACAGAAAAGAACCCAGATATCTGTATTACTCTAAAGCTGCACTTTACGATTTTTTTGGTGGAAAAAACCAGTCTGTTTTGTTAACATCAGAGAAAACTATTTCAATTGCCTTTCTGTAGGAAAACAGTGGCACTCAGTAACCAGTTGTGTTGATCGCAGCTGGTTATTTTCTATGGATATGTCAGGAGATATTGTATTGATCCACTGTCAACTTTTCTAATTTGAAGAAAATTATTTGACTTCAGGGAAGCACTACAGATTTCTTGAACTCCACAGTTTTTGGTGTGTGGGGCTCTTATTTATTTATGTTTAACACCAGCAACCTCCATTAATCAGCTGCAGAATACAAGCAAAATTCCAGCTGGCCTTGGCAAAAGACTCTGCTGGGAAGTAACCCCAGACAACTTCACTGTGGCAATTAAGCACTCATTTATTAGTAGTGTGAAAATACAAAAGGCTGCTGGAGGAAAATAGACATATATCACATCTGAACCTTTGAAGGAAGGAATTTAGTGTTAATTTCACAGATTCCTTTGCCCCAAATAAATTTTTTCCAACCCTGCAAGAAGGTAGCTTGAGCTGGAAATATTGGTTTGTGAAATCTAGTTTCAGTTTTCCTAATGAAAAATGTCACCAAATAACTCTGAGGAACAAATCAGGCCCACACTTCTGATATATATACAGTCTTCCAGTGCACAGTTTCCATGAACATTTTATGAAGGAAATTAATCCAATATCATAGACACACTGGACCAGTTGCTGTTGCAAATTGCTCATGCTGTGATTCAGAATTAAGCTACAACTTTGAGAAATTTGCAATTTTTGGTGGCATTTGTGTATACAGCTCAAATACTTAGGGTTAATTCTCTAAGTTTAAGTAGGAAAGCACCATTTACAGACAGAGGAATGAAAGAGAGGGTATGACCAAGGTGCTGGAGTGAATCAGCGTCACTGAGTGCAATTTTGTTGTCAAACATCCTTCAATAAGATGTCTGTTCTTATTCTTATGAAGAGCCTGATGATAACCAAATGGGCTGCATTTGTAGTCACTTTTATGCTTTGACTCAGGAGATGATTAATCTTGTAGACTTTAAAGGGAAGTTAAATGCAACCTCTGCCAAATGTTCAACCACTGGAGACATTCATGAATTCAGATATTTTCTGACAGGGATCTTATATATATTCTATGGGATCGAAAGGAAGGGAAGGGAAGGGAAGGGAAGGGAAGGGAAGGGAAGGGAAGGGAAGGGAAGGGAAGGGAAGGGAAGGGAAGGGAAGGGAAGGGAAGGGAAGGGAAGGGAAGGGAAGGGAAGGGAAGGGAAGGGAAGGGAAGGGAAGGGAAGGGAAGGGAAGGGAAGGGAAGGGAAGGGAAGGGAAGGGAAGGGAAGGGAAGGGACGGGAAGGGAAGGGAAGGGAAGGGAAGGGAAGGGAAGGGAAGGGAAGGGAAGGGAAGGGAAGGGAAGGGAAGGGAAGGGAAGGGAAGGGAAGGGAAGGGAAGGGAAGGGAAGGGAAGGGAAGGGAAGGGAAGGGAAGGGAAGGGAAGGGAAGGGAAGGGAAGGGAAGGGAAGGGAAGGGAAGGGAAGGGAAGGGAAGGGAAGGGAAGGGAAGGGAAGGGAAGGGAAGGGAAGGGAAGGGAAGGGAAGGGAAGGGAAGGGAAGGGAAAAGGAGGGAATAATACCAAGTCTGAAGTATTTCCCATTGCATCCATTATTGACAGAGAATAGTGGAACGGTAACAAATGAGACCTGGTTAAGACTTTTATTCTGCAAAGCATCTTGCAATGGACTGCGATACTTTAAGCTGTGGTTATACTAGTTGGCATGTAGAGCCAACAGCCCATTAGCCAGATGAAAATTGCTGCAATGTGACAGATGTTTGACTCCATTTCTGCCTGGAGGTTGGTGTAAACCAGTAGCATTAATTCTTTGCCAGCTGGATAATATTCCTATGCTAGATATTATCTCTTGCTCAGGTAATTCAGTGACTGTCCATTCTTTGTTAGCCACTGGAATGAAGGAAAGAATCAGCCTAGGCAAAGGATAATTAACCTTATTAAAACGTACCAAAACACAACAACTGGAACTCATTACGCTAAAACAAGATTGAGCTTCTGGTCTCAGTTTAATTCCTTGAAGATAAGTGTCCAGAAGTAAGCACTTTTATCCCTGTGGCACATTTATTAAAACTCTTAAAAGAGAATCAACAATTGAGAATCAGCAAAAAGTCGAAGCAACTAATTTGAACCATGCAGAAGTATTCTAGGTCAGCACTAATGAATATGAAAAGGTAGGGTGGAGAACATTGTGCTAAAATGTGTTTGTTCTGTAGTAAGTAAACAAGCCATTCAGTAACAATTATTTGGGAATATTTCATAAGTCAAATGCACTTTACTTGAAATAATGAAATGAAACTTATAACAATTATTCAAGATATTTTGTTTTATACATGTGGATTTCCTGAGCAAAACCCTGCATTTGCATCTTCTATCTCAGTATTTGGGTGATCAAGTATGTTTGGTAGTTACCTTAAAAGTTAGAATTCTTATTATTCACTAGAGCCACCCACTTCTCTCTGTAATATCAGTAGTTATTATATATGATAGTTCAAGCTCTTCTTTTAGTATCTGGCTAGAACAAGAAAACCTCATGTGTATCACAAACATATTCCAGCAATTCAGTTAAAACGAAATGTTGGAAACCTTTTTTTTTTTCTGTATCCTGCTGTAACCAACCAACAGAAAAAACATCCCTTGCCTCCCACAGTGGACATATAGATGAAATACTTTATAAACCTTATTCTAGGTAATACTGCTCTCAAGTTACCAAAAAATATTAACTACCCATTTGCAGTCAAAAGTAGCTTGTGTTCACTGGTACAGAACCACAGTCATTTTCAGACTTCCAGGCACATGTACAAGTACATAACCTATACAATTATAAGGCTGTTCTTTGGAAAGTAATATTTGAAGAGTAACAAAACTCATAGTTTATTCGACCTGCATATAAAACCATTGAAGTATAATACATTTATCATATTAAAAATGCATCATTAAAATTTAAAAGCAGGTGCAGTTACTCAATAAGCTAATGGTATAGTCTGAAGACTCTACTCAAGATTGTATTGTTGAATTCCCATTGGGATAAAACAGAAAGAGAAAAACAGAGGGAGGGAGTTGGAGTGACCTTGCACCAAGGTGCTAGTGCCTGATCCTGTTTCTGGTAGGCTGTGGTTGAGCTCCACTCTGAGGATCTTTAAAGCACTGCATTTTCAGTGCTGTGAATGGATGCATGCCACAAGTGAGCAAGAAAAAAAAGCAACAGCCTCTCCAGAAAGATACATGTGGGTGACTTTGCATGTGTGCTAGGGCACAGCTCTTCATGACAGTAAGCCTAAGGCAGTGTGGTGAAGGAAAGAAATTAATACATATTAACAGGAAAATATTAAGAAATGGAGCAAGTGAAAATTTCCCCTGTCATTTAGAAGGACTCACGTATGTACTTAGGATGAACCTCTGTGATTTCTAAAGAAGGTGAATAAATGAGGGGATTTCCAGTTTACATAGTGTAGAAATTAGTGGCCTTCTCAAAGCAGCATCTGTGTTTTCAAGTGATTCTGTCTTTTTTAAGAGCTCCAAAACAATTTTTTTCATGTAACTAATCAGTTAACTTTAAAATCTATTTTAACTTCTTAAAATGACAATTTGTATGGTTTCACAGATATAAGGCTGTTGTCAGATGAAACATGAAAACTTCCTTTGACCGTGTCTGTTTTAGCCAGGACTTTGGCGCAGTGGCAGTGGATAAGTAGATCAGAGCTGGTTTTGCTGGAGTTTTATATCTCCCCTTTTGAAGTTCAGGGATTTTCTCCTTCAACTGGACTTTAATCTGGAAAGGAATCTATCACACCATGGTGCAAATGGACCCAAGGACAGTAAGCGGGGAAATTTGGGGGATCCACCTCCAAACTGTACCAAAAGGACAATGCCATTGTAACCAAGGCTCTTGACCTCCATGGGAACCACTGTTGGGTGAGTTTCCATGACAAGCAAAATTAAGTTGATTGATTTAGATGGTTGGAAAATCTTTGGTGGCTTGAGCCATGGGAATCTGAGGGTGTTTCTCTATTCATGTCATATTTTTGAAGGTAAGAAAAGTAGATCTGGGCTGGAGGAAGAGAAGTGGCACAAGACTAATAGTGGTATGATAGCTACCAGGCAGCTGGATTCTTTTCAGAAAAAGAGTTGGAACTGAAAAATTGCAGAGTTGAAAGCTGTTTCAGTTCAGCCTGCACTCACAGTATGGGTATATAAATGCCCATGGGTTTTCAAGGTCTGCTTTATTTAAGAGAGAACTGCAAGGATGTAGGCCGCTTAGTACCAGGTAACATTAATGGCTTTATTCACAGATAAAGTTTATAAATAATGAAGTGTCCAGCTCTAAAAAAAACCCAGAGAAATGTGTTTAACTTTTGTTCAGTTTTTTAGTTGGCATCTGATAGAAATGATGAAAACTAAGTGTCATTTTTGACATAAAGGAAGTGAAGAGGAAAGAGGAAAAGGTAAAGAATTTTAAAATATTGATTCAATCCTTCTGCTGAAGCTTATTGGACACTTTGTCAGTGATCAATGAGGTTTTAGCTGACTCCCTAATATTGGTTCAAAAAACTTTGCAGTCTGTAAGGCATTATGAAACGTGAAAGTTTTATGAAACACCAAGCTCCCACAGCTTCCAGACATGCTTGGATTCTACTGGAGCATTGCAGTGGAAATCAAAAACCTCAGTGGGAAATGTAAAAGGAGCGTTTGAAAAAAACCGGCACTGGGCTGTCCACCAGGTGATGGAAAAATTTGTGCCCTTCTCCTTCCTGTTCTGAAACAGCCGTCCTCTGTGAGAGAGGAAGGGTTTTTTTTTGTCCTTTTTCTTCAAACACGCCTAAACAGGAATGTGCAGAAGTAGTAAATTAAGCACAGAAATACATTATTCATGTATATGTATGTATGTATTATGGAAATTGTCTCCTTCACTGAGCAAAGCTTTGTCTTGGAATGGATATGGATATACACTTTCTGAATGTAGGCCACGCAGCATCAGGTTCTATTGCTTACAGCACCATCATGCTGTGTAAAGATACAAAACTGAGGCAAGCTTCACAGACTGAAATCATGCTGCTGAAAAACAGTATGCTGACTGCTGTTTAACTGAAACATAACCTACAGGCCTGCAAAGAAAAATTTTTGAGGTGCAAATTCCTTAAGCATAGTTGGCACATGTGCCCTAAACATGAAAACAGCTGAGGTATACACACCTGAAGTATACACAGTCTTACAGTGTATTGACACATACACATATTCATAGTGACATATTCCTTTAGTTTCCCTAGCTCTTTCTTCATATAAAAGTATTATTCAAGCTTCAAGCTAAATGATGCAATGCATGTTTGAATTTCCCAATAAACTTATAGTTTTAAAAGAATACAGTTAACATCTCTTGAAGCAGATAGACTCCCAGTCCAATTAGAAGTTCAGAAAAATCACTAGAATATTCAACATGATATATGTTCCTTGAATTTCACTGGCAAAGTACACTGCAAATTAACCCAGAACTCATTATTATTTTTGAGGCTGAAACTGTCAATAATTTTCTGCTATTCGAACAAGGAAACTTAGTTTGGTGTGCTCTTAAGTTTTCTATCAAGATAAAATTAAAGGCTTAATTTTTCAGCATTTGTTGTTCATTATTCACTAAGGAAAATTATCTGTTTTATATTTTATCATTGATGTTCTATTTGTGTACCATGAGTGGTTGTCATGGTTTGTTTTTCATCTTTCAAAAATTAAAGATGATCAAGTTCTTTTGTTGTTATCCACAAATGAAAGAAATTAAAACTTGTTCTTCAGGTTCTAAATCCACATGTTTGCACTGACAATATATTTCACTCTCAAGAGAAGTCACCTTCATTGTGAACTTTGCCTAGTTCCTGGTTTATTTGGTAATACATGAGATATTAAATTTGGGAGAACACTACAGAACTTACTGCTTAATCCAGAAAGTCTGCGTTATATTATTAGCATGTTTTCCATAAAGTTACATATTCAACAGTTTTTAAATACTTTCATCATGATTTTCCAAAGAAGAAACAAAGGTTTATAGACAGATACCTGTGTTCACAACTGAGCTTTTGTTATTGCTACTCCTTTTGGCTTCTGAGTCTTGTCCTTACAACAGTTTGTTGGGAAAAAAATAAAATCCACCAGGTGTTCAAATTTGTAAGCACAGATAAATTTTGCATTTTATACAGAAAAAGCTGATGAAAACTCTTACCACAAGTTGCTAACCATATGTTTAGACAGTCTCCCACTATAGTACTTCATGTATAGAAAGCTCAAGTTTGAGAATAGTCTCTCCTGCGGATGACATTGCTGTGCCAATTCAGGGGCATAAGCATACATAGCCAGAGAAATCTTAGAGGTCTTAAATTATAGATTATCTGCACAGAGCTGGCAGATGTGGTGCAGAAAGTGCAGAAGACCACAGCCTTTCTGAGCAGTAGCCAAAGGAAGGGGTACCCCAAGGAATTGAAAAGGCACCATTTGCAGCTGTCATTAGGAAATAAAATCTGTTCTGTCGTATTTGTCATTGATGATATAGAGCACTATGTCTACCAGTTCCACTTCTATTTTCAAAGACTGTATTGATGAGCAGTTACAGAAAGATATGGGAAGTTTTTAGATGCCAGAAAAAAACAACAACCTGAGTTCAGTCAAGAACAAAAAATGCAAAGGTCAGCTCTGAACATGTCTTCCAGTGACCTACTTTAAATGCATGCAAATTCTAAATTACATCATGCTTGTCTTATATGTGGGCATTATGGTAACTGAATCCCAAGGGCAAGGCCAGTGGTGCTTACCATGATCACATTTACCACAACCCACCTGTCTGATCACCTGTGATGTAGCAGGGGACTGGTCAGACAGGAGGGCCTAGGCTGATCCATGTCTGAATTCCTGTATGAAAAGCTACTGAGTGATTCACTGAAATAAGAAGCCAGCCCATTTGATTATATGGCTCACTGGTGTCTTAAATCACTTTGTTCATTGATGAGGTATGAGACTGGGCAGTGACTGACAAGCAATTGAAGCAACAATTTGGTGTTTTGAGAACAGCATTTAGAGAATGGTTTAAAACCATTTGACATTGTAGTTGAGTACGGTTGATAATTGGCGATAACAATTGGTGATAACCCTACCAACATGCCTCTTTCTTTAAGCACTCAAGACGTGTAGGAGTTAGGCATGTAAGTGACTTCTTTCAGGAAATACAGACAAAAGTGGACGTCTCAAGCAGAAAGTGAGTCGACCCCACTGGGAAAAACAATCTGTTAAGAACCCAAAACTCTTGGCAGGCAGCCCAGACCCATATCTTTTCTTAGACACAATTCTTCACAATGAGCAACTGAAGTGAATGTTAATAGAAACGAAAAAATCCAGATTGTGATACTAAAGCTTTTTATTTGAGACCCCAACTAATTGCTTACAGACATCTTAGAAACAAGTTGGGGCATTTACCTGTGCTTCAGTAAACAGTAAAACAACCACAAAACCATCATATTCATTAGTCTCTGGGGTAGTAAAATATTTTATCTTCAATTTCACTGTATATTTAAAGTATAATTTGCAAAACAACTGTGTAGAACACACACAAGACTCATTTTGGAATGCATAGTATTCCTTCTTGAAAATCACAGTACTAACTCCCCCATGTTTAAAGAAATAGTTTAACTGGGTGTGCAGCAAAGATTTCACAACATAGGTATTATAACAATTAAACTTAAAAGCTCAAGGACATCAAATTCCATACCACAGGTGTCAAGTAAGTTTTAGAATGTCACAACACAAATTCCAGAGTGAGTTCAGCACAAATTCTGTGCAATACACCAATATCATAATGATCTTTCCAATAAAAATAATTGGCAATGAATGCATCCCAGCAGGTCTCACAATCCCCACACAACCCAGCATATTATTTGGATTGGAGTCATTGTAATCGCTAGTAACTGTGGCACACCCCGTGCATTTACTGAGATTTCTACATTTACTCACACAATAGATTTTTCTCTTCATATTTATTCAGTATTTACTTCAAGGGTGGCTTTTCCCTGGCTTTCAAACAGTTTCGGTGGACTACATATTAGTACACAGTCATGTTCTGAAATATAATAACTCCTCTGAAATGAAGCAGTTACGGACTATACCGTAATACGGTTATGGAATGTAACCCAATGGGCTGAACATGGATTCTTCTGTCCTGTTTTACAGTTAAATAATGACTGGATTCCTTGCTAATGAGGTTTTGGAACTCTTATTTTGTTTAAATATAGTTTGCATTCTATATATTTCTAATTTTGGTGATTACTATGGGCTTTTTATATTGAAAAATAAGTTTTCACTGTTTAGTTGGGTTTTTTTTAAAATGTTTGTAAATTTAACAGTGGTGGCAAATTCTTCTGCAGTTCAATTTTGATAAATGGTGTCTACAGTGGTTTTTAAACAACAAACAAAGAAGAAAACATCTTCGTTCATTTTTATGTTGATTTAAACCTGCCTTGCATATGGCCATTTTAAATAAAATTATTGGTAATATCTAATTCTATAACTGAGAGGAACTGATGTACTTTTTAACTCTCCTGTTTCTAAAACTTTGGAGATGAGAAGTGAAGGAGGAAGGACGATACTTGAAATCTAACCTGGTCTTTTGCAAATATTTGCTACTCAGATACGCTATTTTGTTTCACTTGGAGCTTTATAATGTTTTTGTACTTATCCTTACAGTGACAAGTAAAGACAAATCATTGCCTCTCTTACATAAATGGGGAATTTAGGCAAAGAGAGGGATAGAGGGATTTGTTCAAGGTCACCTGAGCACTCTAAAATAATGCTGGAAAATGATTTTTTCTAGTCCCAAGTTAACAAGTTATTAAATCACATTTCCTCTCAGTGTGGTATTATACTCCAATTTGAATTTGGGGGGTTTGTAGGCTATTTTTGCTATTTGTATTAAGAAGGCATGCATAAGGATGGAAATGAATGAAAGAAAGATGTTAACAATGGAAAAAAAGCTCTTCTGTTACTACCAAGGTGAAAAAATGTATCACAAATTTGTTTAATTTCGTATGACAGGAAAGGCAGGACTACCTGGCAATACCTCATGGCACAAATTTCTCTGCATAAAAGAAACATGTTAATGCCCATTCTCTCAAGGATGCTACCAGTGTGTATCAATTTACTACCATGTAGGAGGCATGAATTCCCTCTCAGTCTGAGGTTTGGTTACCAGCGTTTGTCTAAGCATGTCAGTCATCCATGTTCAAAACAAGGAAGCAAATTAGGGCAAACAGATAATATTATTGCTACCTAATAATGAGACCTTATTTAAACATAACAGGGCACATGAAAGCATGTGGGTGTGAATTCCCCTCCAAGAAGAGGGGCAGATACTTCTTCCCTCCCTTCACAGGAATGAGGAGTCACCCACCACCAGGCTGACAGTATATGGACACAGTGATCCCTAAACCTAAATCCTTTTCCTCTTCAGAGAATCCAAAGGCTAATCAAAGCACACACAAGCTTTTCTTGTGATACTTAATGATGTGTTTGCAACAAATATCTGGGAAGCTTTGGGTTTGGCAGGAGGAGAAAAGATATGCAGCCTTGTACATTAAACATTAAATATTTGAACATGTTTGCCTTTCCTTTGTCCTCTTACCTTTCATATGTCATTTGTTTTCTGACAATGTGAACTGTATTTGAGGTCTTGTCAAGCCCTGGCTGTGATTTTACAGAACTGTGTGGACACAGATGGGGCCTGTGGGTGCTTCTCAAGGAGCTGAGAGGGAGATTACTATTCCTTTTTTTCTTAGAGGAGGAGCTGTACCCATTTTAGTCTCATATACTTCAGGGGTTTTTGTGATTTAGAGCTAACTTTTATATATGAAGAAAAGAAAAAAAAAAAAGGAAAGAAAAAGAATTTAGTTCAGTTCTATGAATAACTGGGCACTTATAATTTAGCAGCCCAGTTCTGATCCCACTAAAAGAGCAATTCCCTTGAAGTCAGTGAAATGGTGCTGGATTTACCTCAGGGCAGAATTTGGCCCCCCACTAGTGATCCAGCTATTAATAGATTTGCATTGAGAAAAATCATTGAATAAAATAATTACCTGTCTTGTCAGTGGAACCGTTCCTTTATTTTTTTTTTTTAATGTCCTACATAAAATCCTTAGACCAAAATTCAAAGCTATGTAGAATAAATTAATTAATTGGGGAATTAATTGGGCCATGTTGCCTTTTTTAAAACTAAGCTGTGTTTTAGTTATATTTTGTTATGTGCCCAGAGGCTCCTGGGCATGGATGGCCTATAAATACAAATGGATAACATATTATTAATAACAAAGGTACCACAAAATAGTTTCGCTGCTTTTTCCATACATCTCCTAGAGCAATCACAGTGGAACAGTTGTGAAGAAGCAGCTGGGGCTGTGAGGAGATCCTATAGAGAAGATTGTTTTGCAAACAGAGGGGACTATGTTTCAACTCATTGTTTTTCCCTCCTTCAGCCTCCTCCCCAGTCCTTCACAGACTTTTCATCTTCATTCGTGCTTGGCAACATATGGCAGCTCCCATTTCTAGCCTGCTTGCATTCTCTCTGATGTGATTCCTGCAGGAGCTGATCTCAGGCAGCTCCTCCTTCCACATTCTTCTCTTCTCTCAGGCCTGAAAATCCTCCTGTCTACTGTGCTTAACCCCAGCCCCACCACACATGCAGACGTTGCGTGGAGTGAAATCCCATGGAGCTGCATGATCTTTATCTTTCATTCTTCTCTCTCTTTTTAAAGTTATATATTTTATTGCTTTTCCAGCTTGTACAAAAATATATCTTACATATATTTTTTAAAACACTTAAAAAGAATCATTTGACTTTACCAATTCTTGATGTAAAAATCTGCCTGGCATTTTGACAGCAAATGATTAAAAGCCTTTCTCAGTATTTTACAAGCAAATATGAATTTTAACAAGATAAGTAAACTTACAGAAATGAAATATTCTATTGTTGTCTAAAGCTAAACTAGCTGTCAAGCTTGAGATGCAGTTAGTGTAGGGAATTATTAGAATGAAGGTAAGTTAAAAAGAAATACAGGCTAGGTTTTACTTATGTGTTGCAGATATAAAATTCAGATTTATAGATTCTTTGGATGACACCAGCAATAAAGTGGTGATTTTGTTCTGGGGTTTTACATTCTGCTCCACAGATTAGTATATATCATGTGCCTACATCTGTGTCTTGAACATACCAGTTCTCAAGGTACTTCCAAGTTAAGGTATGGGAGGAACTTTGTTAGAAACAGTTGCCATATATACTGGAGTAAATAACTGAAAAAATTATTTTATACAGTCTTACGAGATGAGACAGTGAGAGAAAAGCAAATGGATTTGAAGTGCCAGTGGGGAGAGAAGCTGAGAGATCAGGAACCTAAATAATTTTGTGAGGGGGATGCGGGAAAGGAGTGAGAGGGATGGGCCACTGCTTAAAAATGCAGATGAAAGGAGTAAAGCCAATGATTAAATGGAAGGACCCAGATGAGCTGTCAGAGGTACACTGTGAAGCAGTAAGAGACAGTGAAACCTCTTCACCTAAGCATAGGGAACAAAGACAGAACATGGTTGAAACAGCATTGATATTCTTCCCTCACAATCCCTCCCTTTTTATCTCCTTTCTAATCACTGAAGAATGCTAGCATCCTATCTGTCACTCAGGCCCATAATCCCAATGTCACTGGTGACTGAGGTATCATTAACCTTCTAGCAATGTCTTCAACAAGTCTAGCAGTTTCTTGTTGCATAATATCTCTAACATACCCATTTTACACCCACTCATGTAGCCAGACACACACTCCTGAGGAGCGGCTGAGGGAACCAGGGTTGTTTAGCCTGGAGAAAAGGAGGCTGAAGGGAGACCTTATCGCTGTCTACAACTACATGAAAGGTTGTAGCGAGGTGGGTGTTGGTCTCTTCTTCCAAGTAACAAGTGATAAGACAGGAGGAAATGGCCTCAAGTTGCACCACGGGAGGTTTAGGTTGGATATTAGGAAAAATTTCTTCACTGAAAGGGTTATTGAGCTTTGGAACAGGCTGCCCAGAGAAGTGGTGGAGTCCCCATCCCTGGAGGTATTTAAAAGCCGTGTAGATGTCGTGCTTAGGGACATGGTTAGTGGTGGACCTGGCAGTGCTAGGTTAAGGTTTAGACTTGATGATCTGAAAGGTCTTTTACAACCTAAATTGTTCTGTAGTGCTGTTTTAGTATCACTTCCTTAATTTTCATGCTGTCTTTTTGGCTTATGAATAGCACTACCCCTATGTCTGTGAAGGAAGCATGATGTGGACCATGATGTGGAAGCAGGATGTGGAAGGAAGCTTACCTAAATTCATTAATATTAAAGCATTGCTTTACAACAGTTTGATTGAACCAAAGTCCACAAGCAGATAGATATTCAGCACTTACAACTTGAGATATGTTAGTCCTGATTGCTCTGAATGCACCTTTATACCCAGTGATGTTTTGAATCATGTTGTTTTCATATAAGTCCCATCTTAGAATGCCAGTCCTGAGAAATCTAAAGGAGTTCGTTGGTAACAGTGGATTTCCTAAGGTACGATGTTAATATCTAAGACAAAGCTTCTCTGAATTTGCTTACTCCTTTTAAATAAGTTTTTCTGCACAGTCATAAAAGCTTATCTTTTCAGCCAAGTTCAGAAACTGGACCAAATGGAAAGCTGGGAGTAAAAGAGTGTTCCATGTGCTTGGCTGTTGGGGAATCTGATCTATGAAGTTCAATGTTGTTCTCTTTGTGAAGATGGAAAATCCATTTCTATCTTTATGACCAAAGATATCAAAACACTTTATACATTAGACTTCTATTTTTCCTTGTGAGATATTGGAATTCACACTCTGAAGAGAAGCAAAATGAAGAGATTGGGATGCTGAATGTGTGCATGGTTTAAATACACAGAAATCTGTGTGTGTGTCACTCTCTCATCTAGGCAATTAAAGTCTGAGCCAACTCCACAGACTGTGTTCATGGATCTGTATCCAAAGTATCTCTATAAGTTAGGCTGAGTTCACAAATCTCAGGGAAATATCTGCAAATTTTACCCTAAGAACAGCTGGAATCTGATATCTCTCTATAGCAACCTGCCCCAAGGTTAATTCTCTGGCTCTAACTTGAGAAGTATTGGTCCTATCCCATATCAAAAGATGCCAAAAAGAAAAAAAAGAAAAAAAGAAAAGGAAAAAGAGAAAAAAAAGGGTCAAATGTCTCAGTGCTCTTGTCATTACTGAAATGTGTACATCAAGCACTAGTATGCATTCCTTTCCCTGACCTCGTTCTGCACCACAACTCTACACATCTTTTCAAAACCTGTGATTTTTTTCTGTTTGGGAAACAGTAAAGCCCGTGTGAAGAAAAAAGTGAGGCACTGCCTTCAGACTAGGCTTACATTCATAGTTGGCCTAATTTTAGTTTATAAAATTCCTTTGAGAAACTAAAATTTAATATGGGAAGGTGTGTCTAATGTAACTATTATAAAGAAATTCAGACATTACTTCGACATCCTGGAAGACAGGTTTTGAATTAAGCAGAATGCATGCAATAAAAATGTTACCAAAATGATTAGCATAAGTAACTGAAAAATTCTGATTATAAGAAGGCAAAGTAGTTTAACACATGACCACATTCATAAGTATGAAATATTATAATTCTATTGTCTATTCTTTCTGTGAAAAGTTAGCTCCTTCAGGAATGTCTTAATGAATAATAAAACTGACTTGATTTTCCCACTGCAGTCAACTTTGCTGTCAGGCTATTAATGATTCATAATGACTGTATGCTTAATAGTTTTATGCCAGATAAAAGCCATCCAACAGAAGCAAGTAGCCAGTGTCAGTTCTGCAACTGTTCTCTTGATATTTTCAGTAACATTGGTAAAAACAATCTCTAAAAATGCAGAACAGCTGAGTTACAATAGGAAAATGGTTTTAAATCACTCAATAACATCAGTGCTGAAGTCATATAAAATTCTTTATTACATTACCTCTGCTGTAGAAGGAAACGCAGAGGACTAGACTGCACGCTGTTCATAAAAAATGGCATATTTTCCTATTCATATAATTTCATATTCTTGGATATTTTATTTTCATAATGCAGTGATTTGGATAACACAACTAGCCAATGCTTAAATGAGAATACAATGTGTACTCTGAGAATAGCTGAGCAGAATAACACTCAAATCAGTTCTGCACAAGATGATAAACACCCAGACTGCTCTGAAGCTGTAGGAGTTTATCTACTGTATATGTAAATGTTTTTCTTTGCTTTGAGGAAAGCCTTTGCAAGAACAATGTCCTTTAACAAAGGTCTAAAAATGCATGTGAAAGCCAAACATAATAACATTGTTATTCTGCCACTTATTAACAGAACAACGGGTCTTACAACAATTAGATATAAATATTGCAAACTGAATTTAATATTAAGCTGTCTTTGAAATGCCACTTTGCAGCAGGTTTTCAAATGCTTAAAGCACAGCAGGAGGCTAACTCCATCTTCAAATATTAAATCAAAACCTTTTTTTAACCTGATAAATCTTTCTGAAAGGAAGTTCTCCTATTCAAGGGAGAATTATTAAACTATCAGGCAAGAAAACTAAACCTCGCAGCCTATTCTTAGCACATAGTATGTACCCACAATGACTAAAAACAATAATGAAAAGGATTAATAACATTTTATAATAGTGTCTGAGAACATTCTTAACCAAACTGCTAATAAGTCCAGTGAATTGGAAACAGCACATACTCAAACATGGTCCACTCTCTCAGCTAGAAACCTCACATTAAATACAATTCAGTCAGAAACGTTGCATTTGCTGATCACTACAGCCTGTTACATGCCATTGAAAAGATCAAAAATCTCTGGGAAATGGTAAATGCAAGGGCACCTCGTCAAAAGAACACCACGGAATAATCAGAGACACATTCTGTGCTTGAATACCTGCTCCTAATAGCAGCAGGATCTGTATGCAGTCTTGATATATTTGGCCTATATTAGTGACAGAAACCACTTATTAAGCTATATAAAACAATACATCTCACGGAATTCTGTCCAATCCACTTTTAATGTCCCGAGTGGAAAAGCTTCCCTTGGAAGATAGCCTAATAGAGACAATTGGCAGGAAATATACCTGGTTATTTTGCCTGCATTTATCTACTTCTTTTTTCCAGCCTTAGCTCACTTGTGCCAGGATTTGTATCACTCAATTCTTTTCCATCCCTGGCAGTTTCAGGACATTTTTGATGTGTTATACTCTTCCTTTAAACATTGCCACCTAAGTCTCCACTTTTAGCTCACTAATTTCCACCCCCGCCACCCAGTGTCAACAATTTCCTAATTACTCTGGCTCTTTCCAAACTGTAATTCTGATAATGAGATACCCAGGAAGGAATGCAGCACTATGGATGGGAGCACAGCAGAGTCCTGGTGAAAAGGAGTACTATCTTCATACTCTGTGGCGAGGTGCTTCATTCCAAAATGGATGGCATTTTTTGGCTATCACATCACATCACAGTGCAGTTTCATATTGAATATGCTTCTCCACCCCACATAAAATCCTTTCAGTTTCTGTCTTCTGTATGGTATGGGTATTTCAGATTATCTTGTCTTAATTCACAGAAGCTTAGCATGTAACTGACTTCGCTGTTTTTTATCCTAATCTCTCTGGGATGCCTTTTTTTGCTCTTCTGTCCTTGTCATTTATCCTCTCAATGAATTTACTGTGTCTTCCAAATTATTAATGTAAAGGTTAGATAGAAGACTGAACCCAAAACTCACCAGTATTCCATCAGATATTTCCCCATATCAGAAAAATATTACATCAATTAGTTGTCAGTTACATATTTCTCATGCAGCTCGTAATTCACATGATAATGGTCCTGGCTGAAAACATTTTCTGCGGTATTTTTTGTACGTGAAACCAAAATTTGCATGCATTTCATCTACTCTTTTCTTTCCTTTGGACTATTTCCATAGCACCACAATATTTGTGATTACTCTGCATGTGTGACCTCAAGCAACCTACCACTGTTGTTTCCAAATTAGGATACAGGCAGGCACATGTCTTGGAGGCAGGCAGCAGGCTCTGGATTTGCCTCTCAGCTGGTAGCTGCTGCCTCCCAGGTGAGAACACTGCCAACCGAGAGGTTTTTGTTTTGTTCCAGAGAAGTTTTTTTTTGTGTAGGAAGGCACAGTCTCAGTTCCACAGCTGTGCTTTTGGTGGCCACATTCTAGCCAAGCCTGCTGTGCAGTTGTGTGAGGGTTTCTCCACATCTGCTCCAGGTTTAAGCTCACCTGAGTGATTTTTAGGCTGGAGCAGAAGAGGTGCTCTGGCAGCCAACAGTGATCTCATCTGGGGGAAGTGGAAATAACAGCAGCACGTTTTATAACCCTGTTCACACTGAATACATGTCAATATACAATTCAGCTCATTTTCACATCATAGAGATCTTTTGAGTCCAGGGGTCCCAGAGCACTCAGGGTCCTCGGAAAGGGGCATTATGCTCAGAATTTAAGGCTGCATTTGCTGCTCATATACCTAAATATAGACTTATGCAGTGACTGTACCCTCATAATGTTTGGAATTCATAAACTTTAGCAAGCTGCCTCCACTCCCAGTGTCAGTAATAAAAGGAATATCTGGCTCTATAAATATTTAATCCCATTGGATTACATTATTGCATGCTCATGAATAGGTACGGGAGACTGTTAGGATGTATCATCCCCTGAAGTATCCCTCTACTTTCTCTGTAGCATGTGTCATCTTAATATACTTTATTAACCCTTTGTATTGCCTTTGAAATTCCCTGACTCATATAAACATATTGTGTGTATTTGTTTTCACCTCTCCCTCTTGTGTTCTTAGGAGTGTAATGGAATGCCTCTCAAGAGCTAAGCTAGCAGTTTTAAGTTCTTTGTCTCCTCCTGTGTGATGGTCTTACAGAGGAAGTTCTTTGACATTATTTGTATCTATCTATTTATTTATTTATTTATTGCTAACAACTTTATGCAAAAAAGGTTGCTGTCACAGCAGTCTTCCAATCTGAAACTGTAGCATTGACCCTGTGTTTTGACATAGATATTACTCACCAGTATCTTTTCTTTTTACCTTTCCACTTAAGGGTACACCTTCAATTTTACTTCACTTACAAGAACCACTCCAGCCTGTTTCAGCTGTGCCCACCATTTCAGCATTAATAAATGAACATCATTTGTCTTGTGTGTTTTTTACAGATATTTACATACACTTCAGTGTGTTGATACTTTATGTGTTTTGGTGTAATTCCATCTTCCTCCATACTTCCTTCTGCAAAAGTCTTACAGTGGATGCAATATAACTCCTTGCAAATGTCAGAGCTGAATTTAGGACCACCATCCCACCTTCTTCCTACAATCAAACCAAGCAAAACCAAGCCAAACCAAGTTGAAGAGCGTTCTTTGAAACCTCTTACCCACCCATAAATTTGTTGTTGAGCTTTTATTGTCTTAGGTGCTGACCTTCCCCTCTTACCCACTTCTAATACAGAAAGGAGATCTTGCCATCATTAGTATCAGTCTATTTTCAGTTCTCTTCTAAAACTCCCAAACTTATTCTGGTTATACTCTCCAAAGCACAGTCATGTGTTCTGGAAATTCCCTGGCATTACTTAGGAAACTATCTCATTTCTATTGTAACATCATTATCTGGGTATCTGGAGGTTGATGATGCTACCCTTTCCTGCCCAAACCCTGAATCATTTTTCATTTCCTGAAGGGCCAACAAAAGGATTGAGTGTCCCTTTTCTCTTTCAGTATTTGTCTTTTAAGTATTTTGGAGGCTTCTATTGTCTCACAAGCTTGCCTCAGCGTGATTACCTTTTCAGTGACAAAATACCTGTTGGAGTTACCAAATCTAAAATGTTTTATGTGTGATCTCCTAATTTCCCTTTTTTTGGATCTATCATCTCTTATTTCTTACTCACTATCTGTCTTAATGTTTTTTGGTCATCATCACGCCATTTGCCTAGTGTAGCTTCCTTCGCCTTTCCCACATTCTTCAACAGTCTTATAAGTCTCTGAACCACTCTCCAAAAGGAAAACAAGCAACAGATACAGGTGGCATTGACATCCATGCAATTTAACTTTTTTCTCATCATAAAGTTAGATTTTTAGCCTAACTGAACTGTTGTAACTTCCTTTGTTGTTAACCCAGAGAGAATGACACTTCCAACCTGTGAGATAATCTATGCATGTTTCTAAACTAGGGGAAACAAACCAGTTTCTGAGGAGATTTGCTCTGGACATCTCCAGCTCTTTACATTATTCTTGAGAGAGAATGTATGCTGCTTTTAACTAGATGCCTCTCGTACTGATAGCTGAATTTAGAAGAGGCAACTTTTTATGCTTCACATTTTCCCTAACATCTGACATTCAGCAAAACTTACTCTATATAGCAAGACACAAATATGTTCTCTCATGCATTTGAAATCTACTGTCTGTCATTTGACAAAGGTTTTTGAAAAAGGTAGACTGTTATGCCAGATGAACATCAGTATTCATTAATTCACATTTGGAGTTCTCATACTTTTCCTCACTTCCAAACTTGCCTGCCTGTCTCCTGGAAGCCAGGTACTTGGAACAAAGCTGAAATACTAAGTCCTGAAGAAGTCACAAAATAACACACTGGCTGAACCAAATGATCAAATAGAAATGTAGGCAATAAACATTTCACTTTGTTAAGGGTAAATCGCAGTTAGTGTGTTTTTTTGTCATTTGTGGTTATGGTATGATGTACACTTGGATAAATAATGGGTTTAGGCAGCATGTGGGGCCACAGTTCCTAAGCAGTTTAGTGGCTGGTAGCTGTTAGGTGTCAGCTGTGATGGATTTGATATGGGCACCGATGGTGGAATTTACCTGAGATGTGAGTTCTAACATCTTGGAATAGAGAGGTCTTAAGGCACTGATCCTCTATATCCTGAACAACTGTTTTAACAGTCTGATTATCATATATACATGGGTAGCACTATAACACTTTTTAAAATGAAAATAGTAATTCAGTTCTCCACAGATGCTTTTGATGGTGTATAAGTTTAACCATTTAGGAGTTATAGCCTACATGTCTGGATTAGTCTACCCTTTTATAATGAACAGGAAAAAAAAAAAATCCAAAACACAATTCACTGCAGATTCCACACATGCAAAGTAAGATGAACCATTTTCCAGGGATGTTTTCTTCACCAAACATAGAAAAATCCAACTTTTAAATACTTAAATTTAGAGGGAATAAACACCATGCTACAACCCTACCCCACCCACCCCCCCAAACAAAAAAAACCCTAACAACCCAACCCCCCAAAAAAACCACTTAGATGTCTGAGCAGGGAAGGTAGTTTTGTGCCTAGTATTTGGTTCATGTACACAGAGTGAAAATGTATTTGTTTCATGTACACAGAGTGGCTGTGAAAAGGCCCCTCAAACTCGAAGAAATGTAAGATTCATGTATCTTTCCCATATTGTCTGTTGGCTGCCCTGGCAATCCTCCTTCATAGTGGTTTTATTATGGGACTGTTCCAACACCATCTCCTTCAAGCCTCTGTTCCTGACTAGGAGCAAACACTGAAGCTTTGGGCTTTGCAGAACTCAGGGGGAAAGACATACAATGCAGTCAGTGCTCCAAATGAGCAAGCAAAAAGGTTAAACAGTCATTAGGTAGAGAGATAAGCCTGTTACAAACCTTGTGAATATTTCAGCAGTACCGCTATACCTAAGTGGATCATCCATTTCAGTCCAGGTCAGTTGGCAGCAACCATAAACCGCATGAAGGGAGAAATCTACAGTGATCGGGTGTCACACAAGGACAGGCACTGGGAAAGAAAGTCCTCACTTATCATGATCACAAGTCTTACTGAGGTTGGAGGCAGAAAAGTACCAGTGATTGACACAAATTCTTCTTTCTCTTTTACAGTGGATCTCCTCTGGATCGACAGCTGCTACAAACACTGTGCTGTTGGTAGAGAAATGCAGGTGCTTAAGAAAGGAGCTAACAATAATACAGACATCTGTTTGGTTGGGTCTCATGGAAGATCTGTATAAGCCACTTGGAAGGCATAGCCAAGCCTTGAGCAAACATTTCACTGTCGCAGCCAAGTGACATGTGAAGATTCAGTACACTGGACTGAGAAATATCCTTACCTCAGCAGCATTTGTTTATAACTTAGGCATAATGTATGATGCAGCTTTTGAGCTCTGAGATTTATCCAAACATCTAAAGAAAGACATAATATTGCCAGAAGCTTATTCTGGGGTGTCAAAGCAGATTCAGGTTTTTGCATCAATGGCTGACAATCCTGGCTCTTTTGCTGAAGAGGCTGTCAGTGCTTTTCAGAACATGTTCTTAAAAAAAATAAAAATCTCTGCACTAGGGGAAATGTTTTAAAAGCAGTTAACGAAGAATTTTCAGGGAGTCTTGAAAATAACATATATTGCGAAACACTGTTCACAAGAGCATTGAAAATTAGCACTGCTATGTTTAGTGTTTCTTGCAGAAAATCACGCAATATGATTACATACCTCTTGATAGGAGGTGTCAGCTCCTGTGTTACAGCCAAATTCTAACCTGGATAATTACCTTCTGCTTATCTAAATTCCCCTCACAATTCCAGCTGAATAAGATCTATTGTTTTGCTTCACACCCTAAAACGCTAAGAAGTGCAGTGTTAGTGTACTTCTAACCAGAGGTGACTGCATTTGGGTCATTACTTTTGTAAGAATTTTCACTTTCAGAGAATATTGGACAAATTATCATTCTATAGAAAGTTGATGCAGAATTTTTTGTAATGTCAGAAATGGGAGAAATTGTAGCTAAAGGAAATCACTGTTAGGTAGAAAGCCCAAAAGGCTCAAAGTCTTTTCAAGGAAATGAGAATTATATAGATACACACACATATAATTCATAGTTCATATAATATATGACATACATAAACATATATTCTATACACATTCAGAACAGAATTGAACTTATTTTATTTTTTTAAAAATCTTATTGGAAGCAGAGTAAGAAGTAGGAAAGAAACTTCTATAGTTTTTCATTCTAAAAATTTACAGTTTACGTTTGCAAAAATTACAAAGCCTTTCATAGCCTTCTGCTTCTGTACAAGTGGCTAAGTCAGAGATGAACAGATGAAACAGGTAAGACCTATGCTTTACCAGCAGTCATGTCAATTAAGTCTTACATGCTGCTGGGATTAATCTAGAACTTTCTAAGCTCTGCAGATATTTATGTTTACTAACATGAATGCCAAGGCTGCTGATAGATGTTTGTTGTCCTCCACATTATTTTTTTTAGGAAAATATATTTCACAGAAGCTTAATCTGTGGTAGTGACTTGAAGTAAGCATACATAAGCACAAATCCTTCAGACAAATGGGAAATTTTATTTCTGAATGCAACTGTTTTACACTCTTATTTAAAAAAACCAAAGGAGATAGACACAGAATCTGATAGAAAACAACAAACAATTTTGTAGTCACATCATGTACCTTGAGTTAGGTCTTTTTCCTTCTGTTAATCTGGTCTTCTGACATCTGGTAACAAATCCCCATTTACACATACCTTTGTGCTTCATTCCCCTATCTTAAAAAATCACTTAGTTTTTCTGTTCCAGTTCAGAAAGGCCAGAGGTTATCAGATGAAAAAGATGTAGGGGAAAAAAGGCTATAAATCATGTAAATAAATATCCTTATGGAAAAAGACAAACTTTAGGTTGCAGGAATAGTCTTTGTTTCGGCATTTCATTGCTCAACTTCAGTTTTAGCCATTGCTTTCATGTATTTTTGAACTATTGCACATGTTACTTTGAATCTCAACTCTTAGCCCTGTTAATACATTAAAACCCCCTAAGTTTTCCCTTTAAGAAAAGTAGTCTCAGATCTAGTCATCAAAAATTTTGGAAACTGAAGGCATGTTCTAGCAGCTAGAAGGTGCCAATTATAAAACACCTACTTTAATACATTTAACACAATAGGAACAAACCTCAGAATTATGAGCTTAACCTATAAAAGGACTGTTTCCATGTTCAAAATACATGAACTTTCATCCTCTTGTATGTTGTGGACACCACTGTTCTGGGAGAGAATTTATGTTATGTGAACTTCATTTAGCCTAAGTACATTATCCAAATCAAATTAAGTCAAGTCTCCAAAGGCAAATTTAAAACTTTACACATATTCCTCACTTGACTTTGTTACACAGTTGAGTTTGTTAGTAATTAAATGCTGACAGGAACATCCAATTTAAATGCAAAGGACCAGAGTGTAAGTAGCTACTGAATATGCAAAAAGAGGCAAACAAAGGAAAAAAAATATATTTAGGTACATTTAAAGATATTAATTTAGAAACAAATGGGCTAATTTATGAAGGCCATTGCCCTTTGACTCTTGCATAAATTAATAAATCTGTAAATTTTTTGTGATCTTGTGTCACAGCACAATCCCTCACATTTCTTCCCAGAAAAGCCAACTGTAAGTGGCAGGTTTGGTTTCCTGGATGCACCTTCCTGAGACGACATGGCAATGTAACCATGGAAGAGACGTTCCATTCATATCCTGTTCTTAAAGGCTTATGCAGAAAAGATAAAGCCCAATGATTTCCCCAAAAATATGCCTGCTGAGATTGTTCACCATCTGAATGTGGACCTACTCAAATTTTCCAGTATAGAAGTTCTTTTGTGCATTCTCCTCCCCACTCTCAATTTTGACAACGGAGTGGTTTTCCTCAAATCCTTTAAAAATAACAAAAATAACCCTGCCCGCTAGTCCCCATATTCCTAACTGGTCGTTGGTTAGGTTCCAGACCCTGACTTTTCCTTCACACACCTGACTGTGTGTAAAGAGACAAAGTTAATGATATTGCTACTAGGCCAAGTCAGGCGAATAATTTTATCTACATTCAGTTCACCAGCTGTAACATATTTCTTTACCTTACTGGGTATATAATGCGGAAAAATTAATTTTAAATTTGTGAGATACTGAGAATGCACGACAGTGAGTTCCAAAGAAAAACCAGTTAAATAAAGATGAGTGTATGAACCACTGCTGACCAGTGTTCCTTATACTGCTCAACTACTACCCCAGGACAGAAAATAAAGCTGGACAGCAGGTAAAGAATTATATGTGCTGTATACCCTTTGCTGAGACTTACAGCAAAGTTCTTAAGCTCCAGTGAGTGTTCTCATTCCCACCGTCTCTGTAAGGTCAAGGTGGTTTTGCACAATTCTTAATGACAGGGTTTCCTAACCGAAGCAACCTACTTATGTATCTCAGAATGATGGGTGGGTTGTGATTTAGTAGTTATGGGTTTCAGCAGCATCTAAGTAAAACACTGTTTGTTGTTTGTAGTTGCTTTTCTGTTAAATGGAAAATTATACTCTCTCCAAAAGACTAAGTTATTGGCATTATTCCAACATGGTGCTGACTGACATATGCCAATTTACTTGTCATCATATTCAACATGCCAGTATTAACATTTTCCTAACCAATTTAGAATTTTTCTCACAAACCAAGTTTTAATAGCATCTCCTTAGGGCTATGAACATGTATTTACAATATGATAAGATGAAAATATTAAATTGACATTTATTAATTATCATGTATACAATTTATGTGGAGTAAACTGGAAAATGCTTTCAAGAATCAGCTAACAGGAAAAGTATCTTTGATAAACTCAAATCCCTTTTATAAAATACATTGTATTTTTCTAGATTTCTGCAATTTGTTCTCATATCATGCTACATTATGATGTAAAGATTTTCTTAAACTGATCATAAAGCCCATATTAATTGAGATCATCTAAAAATACAAGACATTTAAATATATAACTGAGAATGTTCAGAATTTTAGCTGTAAGCACAGAGAATTGAAAGTGCATATACTCTGTTTCTGGGTTTCAACAGTAGAAAACAGCAATTGTATGTGCACTCATTTATTAAGCTTTATAATCTGTCACCTACACAGTCAGTGTACCAAGTTAGTAGTTAAAGCAAGCAAGCAAGTAGTTCAAGTCTTAACCTCCAATTTCTTTCAATTTAAGAACAACAGAAATTTAGAAGACTCATTTTTTTCTTTTTTTAATATGGAGTCATACACAACAGTTTTTAACACTGTGGAAAACATAAAAGCAAAGGAAGAACTAAAGGACTTGTAAAAAGTGTATATACTCGCACATTATCATTCTTGTAAGTGCTTCATAACTTGCGGAAGCTGAAATATTGATATTTGATTCATACCTGGGAAGGGAATTAACAGTTTCTTGTGTTTAGCTGTCTTTGGAAGCAGTAGCAACACAGTCATGTCCCTGGGCTTTACTTTAGGTTAGTGGAAAGCTTTGAATCAGCCACTGTCAAAACCACTTGATTGGCTGCTCAGTGTAACCTCACCTACAGCAGTGTGCAGCCAGCCAATCACCATGCAAAATATTAACAAGGTCATAGTAGTGTAACACACTCCTATAACTCAGAGATTACAAAAGACATTAAAATTCTGATGCCTCATTCATAAGGAAAAGATTGTAATGAGAACAGAGAATGGCACAACATTAATTCATTGTGTGACAAAGAATATAATGAGAATGGGAAACAGTACAAACATAACTCATTCTTGTTACAGCTTTAAGATTGTAATGTCATGGTTCATATCACATACTTAGGAAGAAAGGTATGGTAGAAGAAGAGTTGCAACATTAAACATAGTTAATCTGAATGCAGTACAGATTATTATATATGCAATATAATAAAAAAATGAAACATTACTTAGAAATGGTTTGTTAAAAGTGTTCTAATTTCTCCATACATTTTTGTTAACATTTTATTAATACTGTTGATATGAAGGGTTGCAGTATGTGTGTATACTTATTAACAGTGCCGGTCTCAAAATCTTTTTACTCATGTATATCTTTAGAAATCAATTACAATTAAAAATAAAAATATTGAGGAGAGTATCTGTGTCTCTCGTGGCACACATTACAAACCTTGTAAGACAGAGGCAGTCATGTTTAGTCATTTTGTCTGATGCAGTGAAATGAAGTAAAGTCATAAAACGAGTGATGTATTTACCTCTTGAAATTACTGAATAATTTTAGTTATTGCTCATCTACCTCACTCAATGATGTGCAATATCCTACCTAATGTAGTAGACTTTATTGAAGCATTTAACTGATAAGACATTAAAAATCTTTTGACCATCCATCTGAAAGTTTGCCAAACCCCAAAGCAACTTGTTTCATTCATTAGGCTCTATGCAAGACTATCAAATCAATACAGTTTATTTTGGTTTTAAAAGTTGTCCAGGTTTAATCCCGGCCAGCAACCAAGCACCATGCAGCCTCTTGCTTACTCTGCCTCACCCAGAGGGGTGGGGAGGACAATCAGAAAAGAATGTAAAACTCAAGGGTTGAGATAAGAACAACTTAATAGGTAAAGCAAAAGCCACGCATGCAAGTAAAGCAAAGCAAGGAATTCATGCACCACTTCCCATGGGCAGGCAGGTGTTCGGCCATTCCCAGGAAAGCAGGGCTCCATCACGCATTAACAGTTACTCGGGAAGACAAATGCCAGATGTCCCCCCCTTCCTTCTTCTTCCCCCAGGTTATACACTCAGCATGTCATCATATGGTATGGAATATCCCTTTGGCTAGCTTGGGTCAGCTGTCCTGGCTGTGTCCCCTCCCAATTTCCCATGCCCCTCCAGCCCTCTTGCTGGCAGGGCCCAAGGAACTGAAAAGTCCTTGATTTAAGTGTAAATATTACCCAGCAACAACTAAAAACATCAGTGTGTTGTCAACACTGTTCTCACACCAAATCCAAAACACAGTACTATACCAGCTACTAAAAAAAAAATTAACTCTATCCCAGCTGAAACCAGGGAACAATCATTAACTTTGTGGTCATTTGTGTTAAATAAAAAGGAAATGTTCTTAAAGACACTCCCAGTATATTTAAAATCCACTGTCAACAGTCAATTTCAGTACAGCAATGATACTACCAGATGTTATCTGCCTCCTTGCCCTGAAACATTGCTTCTAGTATTGCCTCTGAATGGGCATGTCCAACACCAGCAGCTAGGACTTCAGCACAATTTCTGTAATGTTTGTTTGCTCCAAATTCAGCACCAAGTATTTACAGGGTGAGCACTTAGGAAGCATTCCAGTGCAAAGAATTGAGAACATCCCGCTGCCACTATAGGTTTTGCAATGCACAGGTCATATTGAGCACATTCAAAATTTAGAAAAAAACAGCAATGTCTTGATCAGCTTAAATAAAGGTTTCTCAGACAAGAAGTAGCCCATAGGTTGTAGAGTAGATAGTGCACTTCTGATATCACTGGATAATCAGTGCCATCTGAAGGATCTTGGGACCAGATCCAAACAAAGCCTTTAAAGTACAGCTTCTGCAGAAATTTAGAACCTTTATCTAAGAGTATGGTTCATAAAATCTATGACAAGTCTTTAATAATCTAAGACCTCTTAAGCTTTTCATCTCCACCCCTGTGCACAACTATATTGCTCTTGCTTTGGTTTTCTTTATTTCCATGGAAGATGTAAGTCCTTGCACACTTGCAGAGACTGCGTTTCACCATTTCTTATTTATCAGCATTCATACTCCATACATCTTTGTTCTGCATTCATGTGCAATTTTGACCTTTTGATTATTCACCAGAAACTTCCAATTCATTTATTTATATGTGAATGCACAATGTCAAGGGAAAGACAGGTGATTATTAGTTTTACCAAATAAAATCAACTTCTAACAGGTGAGTGAAAACCAGATTTGTAACTTAAAGATGATATTCATGTCAAATTTCAAACAGGCAACATTTTCTATGTAGTTCTGGAGGTGTTCTAGAACAGCTCCACCTTTTTTCCTTAACAGAGAAACTCCATTTCCCCACTGCTTCTATACAAGCAAATGGAACTTTCTAACAGAATATCACAGAAACACAGAATGGTTGAGGTTGGAAGGGATCTTTGGAGGTGATCTGGCCTAACCCTCCTGCTCAAACAGGGCCACCTGAAGCCAGTGACCCAGGGCTAGGGTCAGATGGATTTTGGTTATCTCCAAAGATGGAGACTCCAGAAGTTCTCTGGGCCACCTCTTCCAGTGCTCAATCATTGTTACAATGCAGAAGTGTTTCCTGATGTTCAGATAGAACCTCCTGTGTTTCAGTTTGTGCCCACTGCCTCTGGTCTCGTCCCCAGAAGAGAGCCTGACTCCCTTCTCTTTGCATCGTCCAGTCAGGTATTTATACAGATTGATAAGATCTTTCCATGAGCCTTCCCTTCTCCAGGTAAAACAGTCCCAGCTGTCTCAGCATTTCCTCATATGGGAAATACTCTATTCCCTTCATCATTTTTGTGGCCCTTCACTGGACTCTCCAATATCTCTGTATCTCTAAACACAGTACTCCAGATGTGGCCTTACCAGTGCTGAGTAGAGGTTACCAGTGCCAGGCAGAGGAAATACCAAAACAATTTGCTCTTGAATTAGAAAATAACATATTGAAAGGGATTTGCTTTTGAATTGGAAGAAAATCTACCAAATTTCAGCTAAAAGGTTAAGATATCAAAATAGATCAACATCTGAATATAACCCCTTAAAATATTATTGGCAAACTTAAACACATTTATTGTCATAAATATAAAACCTAATTTCTTTTTCTCTCTTCTAAAATGAAAGCTAGGATATTAACAAAATCGTAAAATTGTACTGTGTGGCTTAGACTTAGACTATTCATTTGTCCTGAAGACAATTATTTCTTAAGAATCAATTCTATTTTCAGTAAAGTGGTAAAAAGTAAAGGAAATGCTTTTATGTGGTTACTGCTTTCTCTAATCTAGATGGATTTATTTGATTCTGTATTTGTGTAAATAAGTATATTCCAAAAAGTAGAAAATGTGTTTTTATAGTGTTAGTTACATTTTAGTATCCACATTACATCCAGGCGCATTGTCAAAATGAGATAGGTGTAAAGACCATGAGCAGAGGAAAAAATGTGATTGTGTGAGGGATGTTGTGACAGTTTTTTATGCATAATAGATGCATCCCAGGAGGCAATTCTGCATCTGTTACATATATTTATGTATTTTTACTTGTACTTTTGGAGATATTTAAGATTTATGGTGATAGATTCTTTCCCCTTAAAGACAATAAAAGGAAAACATGCAACAAGGGTACAATTTTGTTAGTGAATGAAGTGAGCTGGGTGTCAGACTTGTGCACATGGCAGGCTCTGTGAAGGTTAAGAATTTTCTGTTCTCAACACTTAGTAGCCTTTCTGCAGTGGCTTTCAAAATACTTTCAAAAGAAACCTCTAATAGATTTGATCTATGTGCAGCTAAAGTATGTTTCTGTTCATTATAATGACTGAAAGAGGGTAAGAAAACAATTGCTAGATGTTAAAGACTAACACAGAAATGATGAAGACATTTTGTGAGTGAAAAGAAAAAAACTGAAGTCATAGAGAATGAAGAAAGTGATGATAAATGAAGACAACACCACAAGGGTAAAGAGACAGAAAAGATAAAATGGCTAAAGAGACAGCCAGTTTTATACAACTAACTGTTTGAAGAAACAACACACTGTGTTGTACTGTAATGACATCTCCTGACCATTGAATTTTCTATGAGGAGATAGATGAGCCTTCTACTAGCTTCCATTACACAGCAGGTATTTTTTAGTCTCTGTTATACAGGAGATTTGAAAAAACACCTTCTTCAGAAAACTTTTAGATACACTTTGAGGGCAAATGATAATACTTCAGTTGCTTAATTTTGACTCTGAAACAGTGACTTCTGTGCAGTGCTCTTTGAACACTAGAAGACTATCTACAAAAACAAGCAAACTGAAAGATGTGCCTCAAGGCACAAACCAGAAACTCCAACTTTCAGATGTATGCAATTCTACAATTGTCTCATATGGTGTTTTTTTTTAGTTTCTTTGAAGACGTCATATATCAATCACTATCAGAAACAGGCTGTTACACCAGACGAACTGCTCATCTTATCTAGCATGTCAATTATTATATATAAAGCTTAATTGTAAAAATTGTAAAGATAGAAAATAGAATAAACCTTTAAAGTGAAAATATAAATTTGATGGACAATATATTCTTCTATCCATATTACTTCAAAACAATTTTCATTTTTACCTGAAAAGCAGAAGAAAAGGAAATTCTTTAAGGAATTTAAGATATTCCACAAACATTAGTAAAAGCGTTATCACTGCTAACTAGGTGATAAAAGTATGATTTTATATACTGTCAATAAAAACCCTCTAACAATTCAGATTTCCCTCAGCTGGAAGGAAATAGTCAAATGGTCACCAACTTGTTCTCTATTGACTAAATATAGTTTGTAAAAGAGATCTATATTAAAATACAGTATAATTCATCGATAATGTTACACTGCATTGAAAAATTACATTTACAAATCATGTATGAATATAATTTTGTATTTATTGAGCTCAGGAAGCTCAAGAAGTGGGCCCATGTGAACCTCATGAGGTTCAACAAGGCTCTGCACCTGGGTTGGGGCAATCCCCGGTATTAATACAGGCTAGGGTATGAAGGGATTTAGAGTGGTCCTGTGGAGGGTTTGGGGCTGTGGGTGGATGAAAAGCTGGATGTGAGCCAGCAAGGTACGCTTGCCATCCAGAAAGCCAACCGTATCCTAGTCTCCATCAAAAGAAGCATGGACAGCAGGTTGAAGGAGGTGATTCTGCCCTTCTTCACTCTGATGAGACCCCACGTAGAGTACTGTGTCAGGCTCTGGAGTCCTCAGTACAAAAAAGACATGGACCTGTTGGAGTGAGTGCAGAGGAGGTCCACGATAAGGTCCAGAGAACTGGAGCACCTCTTCTATGAGGAAAGGGTGAGAGCTGGGGTTGTTCAGTCTGGAGAAGAGAAGGCTCTGGTGAGACCTTATTGCTGCCTTTCAGTACAAAAAAGGGAAAGACAAGGACAAACTTTTTAGCAGGGCTGTTGCAATAGGACAAGAGGGAATGGTTTTAAACTAAAAGAGGGCAGATTTAGACTAGATCTAAGGAAGAAATTTTTTATTATGAGGGTGGTGAAACACTGGAACAGGTTGTCCAGAGAGGTGGTAGGTGCCCCATCCCTGGAAACTTTCAAGATCAGTTTGAATGGGGCTCTGAGCAACTTGATCTAGTAGATGCCCCTGCTCATTGCAGAGGGGGTTGGATTAGATGACCTTTAAATGTTCCTTTCAAACCAAACTATTTTAAAATCTATAATTCTATGATTATCAGTTTAAATTTCCAGTACAGATCTACCCTCAATTTCTTAGCTACTTCCAGAAATGATATGCTAACATAAATTATATGACAAATAATATATATTGTTACAAATAATTACTTTCTTATCAAGAAAAAGCAATGTAAATGTTTAAGTACTATACTTCGCCTTGAAACCTGTCACTATATGGTAAGTGTTAACCTGCCTCAATCAAGTATAATACTTAAAAGAAAATGTTTGGAATGGCAAAATTCAAAATACCAACATTAGATAGCCAAAAGACATTAGATTAATCTGTGAGTCATAGACAAGTATATTATTTTGATTGGAGAAAAACATTTACTTGCACTTTTATTGTACTTTTTGCAAGCTGCAGGTTGTAGGTATTGACATAGATCTAATCCAGTCTCATTTTATGGTTAATAAGGAGTTTATGTCAATGCTTATTTTATAGGAACAGGTAAATTCACAAATATTTGAGGAGAAAACTTGGGGGGCAGGGGTGGGGTGGGGGTGGGGTGAGAAGTACATTTTTAAATGTGCCTGCTAATTGAATTTCTGTCCTCCTAGTAAATGAGTTCTATTAGGATGCTCAGGCATGTTTCAGCACAAACCCTAAAAAGCCAGGTATTCTTACAAAAAATATTTTTAGCTTGTTTCCTGTCTCATTGCAATAAGAGTTTAGGTCACCTTAAGTTAACTCAACAATAGGAAAAATAGAACCTTGTAATTTTACAGGTTTTTTGTGCAGGTGTGTTTTTTTTTTTTCCTGTGGGCAAACTACAGAAGAACAGTATCCTCTGAAGGTCCAACACATCTTATTGTAGATGGGGGGGAAGAATAATTTTGCCAATTAAAGTAGCTCCATAAGCAAATTAGAATTAATTTTGTTAATTTTGAAACTTTGATATTTCCAGCATTTTTATTAAAGAGTTCCAGTCATCAGTAGAAGATAAATTAATGGCTTGCAATTGAACACGGCTATTTAAGATGTTTAAACCATACATTTAATTGGCATGTTAAAAGTTGAAGAGTCAGAGTCAACTCCAGTACATAAAAATGTATAAGCACATAAACTATAGCACTCTATTCCACGGCTCAAGAGGCATCATGCCATCCACTTCATTAATCAAGGGTATGCCCCAAGTTTCAACACTTGATGATTTACAGTTGTTCTTTGTACATGCTCAACTCTAAAGATATAGGTCTCTCTACAGTGAAGTAAACTTAAGACGGAGATCTCAGATTTGAAACACTGATTTTAATAAGCCAGCTTGCTTATTTTAGTGGTTTCATGGTTTTTTGTTATCCTAATCAAGAATGGAGTTGCTACTCCTGACATAGTTCAAGCCACAATTTAGAAAGATCATTCTAGCACTCTGAACAATTTTCTATTATGGCCAATGGGGTCAATTACGATGGCTCTTTATGAAGGAAGACACCTATTGTTTAGAAAATGGATTAACACTGCACCTGATTAGTAAACACTGTAATGTCTAGGAGACAGTAAACAGAAATAAATGACTGTGGGTTCCTGGGTTGAAACCTGCTAGTGCCTCAGGAGTAAAAGGCTGTCTGAAGGAAAAGCTGAACATCAACGGAGAGTTCTAGCAAGAAAGAGAGCAGCAAAGAAGAGAAGAAAAATTAATAAAGGAGGGAGGGAGGGAGGAAGGGGAATAACATTTCCAGATGTTCCTTTTAAATATTTCCCAGGACACAGGAACTTGTTCAACAAATGCTATTTTTTAATTAAAGGGCCATGCGTCACTTCCAAACTCTCATGTCATGTTTGTATTTTCAAGTGTTCAGAAACTTGGGCAAAGTAAAGAAGTTTTCCCCATCCTCAGTGTCCACGGCAGGATGTGAATTGTAGCACAATACAGTCAGGAGTTAAGAGACCAGGACATTGTGGTATGCCATGGATAGTCAATGGATGATTCATGGGACTTCAGATGAAGTTTCTTTGTGTACAAAATCCTGCTGTGGACTAGATAACTCATGATAACACAATTAATCCATGAGCTAAGAATATGCTTTACTTACCAGCCTATACATTGTCCTGATGATATTCTTTGCTCTCTTGCAGGAGCTACAATGGTTTTTTTGTTTGTTTGTTTTCCACTGTTGAGAGAGAAAATTCACCCAGAGGGATAGAGGTGTCTCCTTTGGCATAAGGAGGACAAGGGTGATGACTTCCATCTGGTCATACTGCATAAATCTGTCCAAATGGAAACATCATGTTCTTTAGCTGAAGATAGGTTACCATCAGTAACAGATGTTCAAGATAATCTGAAACAGGTAACATCAGTCAGTAATCTAATAATTAGGCATCCAACCACTTCTTAGACTATTTAAGTATTGATCTCACAACTATTCCATACAAAAATAATCTTTGGATCTTTAACCACTAATCCCGATTCCCTGCTCTAGCCCAATAAAACCTATTTTCCTAGGAGCTCGATGGTACCCCCCTTGTGAGTCTAGTTTTAAGCCACTTTGTATTTTACCTACATTCTGTGGGAAGGCTAAATGCTGAATAACTGGTCCCAGGGATCTTAAGTGAGCTAATTCCAAGCCAAGCAGTGCACTGCTCAGACCTCTATATGTGAGCCCCAGGTGAAACAGACAGGTTTTCAGAGGTGAACTGCCACAACAGCAAAGGAAACTCTAGTTGTTTGGTATCATACAGCCTGATGCTTTACATCTGGTTGGCAAACACTGGCCAGAGTTTGTACACTACAATGACTGCACTGAAAACGACAGCACTGCCATAGTCAGTAAAATACAAAGCACTGCAGTAATCTCTGAGCAGCTACTGAATGGTCAGTCTGGCTAAAATCCCCAGAACCAGATATCTTCTTAAAATCCATTACCATAGTATTCCCCTTAGAACAGTAGTTAGTTTCATCAATTCACAGCTTTATGACCTAGCCAATTAATATGAGTGATATCCTGACTTCCGTTCATAAAAACAATCTCTCTCTAATGCTAGTATAATTTGGAGATATAATACTGAAAGGACTAACTTTCTGAACAGTCAGGATGATACTCTGTAAGAGCTCGTATACCATTATGCAAAACCTGGATCACCACGGTGATGAATCTCTTTTTGAAGACATACACTGAATACCACACACCAAAAATATATAAGAAACTCCTAAAGTACATACAAGAATCAGCATCTGGTAAAATATTTGATGAATGATTTTCCTCAGACTCACTAAGAAAGTAATACTGAGACCTTCAGTTTCTTTAGATGTTACTGTAATTTTTTATCCATAGTCTGTTACAGAGGACCAAATTTGTTCTAAAGACAGATATGCTGATGTCAGTGAGAGTCATATCTATCTGCTCAAGAACTGAATGTGATATTGAATGCATCAAACCGGCAAAGTGTAAAAATATAGTTATTTCAAATAAGGTCATAGATATGGTCATCACAGATCTTTTAGAATATATATTAATTATATTGTCATTGTTTTTCATAGTATCCAAATATATTGTGAGGGATCTCATACTGGGTCAAAGATCAAAGCTACAATATCAACATCAACCACCGTTGCTGACTCTTTCTCTTTACTTGACCTTTAAAGTAAGTAAGTTTTCCTGTAGAAAAGTTGAAATGCTCATGTCATTAGCGGATTCAGGTTTTTTTGGTTTTGTTGAATTTCCTCAAAGAACTTAACACAGGATTGGAGTTCATTTGATATAATTTACAAATAAGGACAAGAGCTGCCTAAAATGATTCTTTATGTAGTTTTCTTTTGTGTTGGGGGGTTTTTTTTGTTTGTTTGTTTCCATTCAATGAAAAGTCAGTGTATTTCATGGAGATGACAGGCTTGGATTTTTGATTTGGGAGATACTATCAACACTAATATTATAACATAATTTGCAAGAGAGACAGAAATATGATGAAGAGGAAATGAGCATTAGGTTCTTTAAAATATAATATGTATGCCATTGTGATATGGACAGTTATTTTAAGAAAAACGAAAAATATCAGATATTATTCTCAACCTGATTATTTTACACTTGTCACATACATATAGACAAACATATGTACATACACATATATTTTAACATATATGTATGCTAGCTTCACCAAAATCAGTGGGGTGTCGTATGCCTCTAGATTGTACTTAGAGTATCTTTACGCTATCACCTTTAATAAGAGTTTTAATACTGATTCTCAACTGTCATTCTTTAATGGAGCTTCTGCCTCCCAGTCAGCATCTCAGCTGATGACAGGCATGATTCAGAGTTACTACACTCCTAGCCTTAGTACCTCACGTAAACACGTGAAATTCAGGGAGCTGGTTAACACCCTTAGCTGTTTGTGTGTTTTCATACAATACCAGACAGTTGCGTCAACCTTATCATGAAACAAAATATCTATTTTGATTGGTATTATAGCCTACATATGTAGCCATTATGCTCCAGATAAGTATTACACTACACCCTTGGTCATAATGTCAGCCACTGAGATTGTAAAAGAAATATACTTTAATGACTGCTTCCACCAGACTCAGGATCAGATCAGGAAGCCTTTGCATCCTCCATGCAGAGATCTAGCTATCTTCAAAATCCATCCTTCACTTAGAGACACTTTTTGAAGCAAATTAATCCTGGACAATGTAACGCAAAGCCTTCTGAAATTCAATTACTGTGTGTTATATGTTCTGTAAAGCAGTATTCCCATCTGTGCCATGACTAGAGAAGCAATATTTTCGTTAGTATTACTCAACAAATATGTTTGAAAAGGCAGCTTGGATATGCTTACCATAGTGACATGACTTCAAGTTCAGTCTTTTGCTACCTGTGGGTCATAAATGCAGATGATGGAAGTCTACTTCAGTTAAAACTCACAATTAAAGAACTGATTTGGTTTGGGTAGATTTTTTATTCCTTCTTTTAAAAAAAAAAAAAACAAACAACAAACCAAATGAAAAGCTACCTGGTTGAAAAACATCCCAAGCTTACCCAACAGTAAAGTAAACAAAAAAGTGGAAGATAATTTAAATCACTTAACATTCAATTTTCCCAGTGAATTCTGCCATTTTTTATGTTATATTGGGGTTTATTATTCTGCCTCATCTTATCTAGGGTACTGCCATGATGTACAATTACTCATTCTCACTACTTTGGGATTGTTTACATTGCAGAATTAAAGAACTAGGGTATCAGGAATAAGCCTTCAGCAAGTTTCAGCTTTCATAACTGTATATGGAGTAGATTTACCTGAGCTTATGTAGAATAAATAGGTAACTGAAGGATCAGTCTGTCCAAAAATATCTGTTGGCATTAGAGATCAAAACATAGGAGAGAAAATCCATTCCAAAAATGAGACTATGCAAGTCAAGCTTCATCATAACAAACCCCATATAATAAATATGAAGAAAAGAGATATCAGCAAATGAAGTCACATACACATTTTCCACCTATACTCTTCTATTCTCCTGTTTCAGGGACTAGCACACACAAAGGAGGTATCCAAGCATCTTTGTAATTTTGGCAGGGCAAAGAGATGGTTCTGATTCATAATTTCTGGAAGAGAAATAGCAGAAACCAGAATATAAGTACTCCAGCACGTATTTCTGTCTGTTTGTTTTGTGTGTTCATTTTGAAAAATGGAAACCTGTGAGCAAGTAAGGTTATCAAGGGCTGAATAGTTCCCATACTCAATCACACCGCTTTGCAGCTTCTCACACAGCTGTGTATTACTTACACACGTGTACAAATATGTTGTTTTAATCTTTCATTTTGCAATACATAGCTAATGTGCACTGATAGCAGAGAACTGAATTCTTGCAAAGCACGTGAATTGATAGACTGGTTTTCCTTCTGTCTCAGAGAGATTTTTCACACAGGAATGGATGGAGCATTTAGAGGTGTTACATAAGCATATCCATCCAGATATATATTGACATCTTAAAAAATTAGCACTTTGGGCCTATTTATTTTCTCTTATATTTGCAGGAGGCCACATCTTCCTGCTCGCCTCTGCCCTGCCAATTAATTTCGTTTTCAGACCTATCTGATCTGGTCCATGTGGGAATCACCAGAGATATCACAGCAGCTTCCCATCCTCTTGGGAATCTGATTCCTCCTTTTTCTTATGCTAGCTCACTTTGTCCTCCAAGTAAGAATTCAAATGTCAATCATTTTTTGTTCAATTTCATGGGGTAGAATCACAAAAATGGCAACCAATCCAATTGCAAATTACTTGATGAATCTTCTTTGAAGAGTTGCCAATAATGCTAATCATCAAATGGTTGAATTCAGCTCTGTAGAAATGCATTTGTGAAGAACAGCAATCTCTGTGACTTTGACAAAGGAACTGCTGACTTGCCTCACTGTTTGTCTTTTGATGTGAAAGAGCAAATCGATTTATAGAGCTTTTGCTTGCAGATGTAGGATATGATTAGTATGCAGAAAGACCTTTCTACAGTGTCATTTGTTTATTTAGCTGTCTCTGCACTCAGCCCTGATTGTGTATACTTAATTAATGTATACACAGCTAAAAGAAATAAAATCCTGGAACCATGATCATAGAATACTGTACTACATGTCATTCATCACGATGAAAATGCTATTTATATTTTATTGGCTACAAGGAAGGGAAGTGCATATATTTAAAAAATTGTTTCAAAAAGTCCTTATGTTTGCCAAAAGCAGTCAGTTATAGTTACACCAAAAAAGTGTCAATGAAAGCTGTTTGATTTAAGTAGGAGGTTCTTTTTTTCCAGTGTTTAAATTTTCATTCCAAACAGTTGTTGAGTCTTTTTTAAAAGTACCTCTGATGCCTTCCTGAGGTCAAAGTACTCTGTAAAACATCCTAAGAGACCTGAATCATCCCGTTCTTCAAGGCCTTCTGATTCTGTTGCTTAGAAATTTTAGCTGAGAAAGAGTTTAAAGAGGAAAGCAGAGACACTAGAGACCTTCATGTCAATAATGAATGATCAATAGAAGTCACACACTAGAAAATTGACATTCAGTCAGCAACTCTGTGTTATTCATGCACATTTTACATTGTCTATTCAGGTTTGTTGTGGGGAAAGTAGACACAGAAAGGCAGAAAAAGGTAGAAAGCATCAGAATATCAAATAATGGAATCCAGAGTGACATCTAGTGACATGCTGTATTAGAAGCATGAACATTTAATGACTGAAATATACTGATTTTACTGGTCATATTAATTACAGCTTCACAGAAAAACTGCTTAAAAAAATGTTACAGAAGTTTCTTACAACATGCATTCCATAAGCATATAAGACCGTACACAATTCAACTTACTAAAATGTTTGCTTCTAAGCGGAATCATATTTTCTACAGAAACACTTTGCAAGTTTAATAACATTGATGCTATATTAGTTTGTCAGTACAGATTCACCTTATAAATAACTTTCTAAACTCATCTGCAAGATCTTGAATTCATATTTTTCAGCCATGAGCGCTGACTCGAAATCATGAGCTAACTAATCTCTTCAGAACCTTGTACCATATTTTTCAAGATGGCAGAGCACTGTCTTCATGAGCAGATTGAATTCGATCTTCTGTTCTGACCTTTTCCATTGCATGAACTGCAGGATCCTGGTCACTAAAAGTGTTGTATGGAAATTGCTATTACAAAGTTGAAATCCAGAGTACCCTGTTCTCAACCCAGTCTCCATCAAATACAGACACATGATAATGCCCTTAATTTCTGTGTTATGAATAAGCAAGGGCAATTCATGTTATTAAAAGAAGAATAAGACTGATCTGCAAAGGCTGTGGAATAATAAAATAATGTAAGGAACCATACAGAACTCTCCAAACATACCTTTTAAATAATAGAAATATACTTTGAAAAGTCAGTTGCAATCTGTTGTTATTGATACTATGCTTCAGTAAATAAGAAAGTGCAGACATTGGTACTAAAATAATTTTGTGGGTTGTAAGATTAATGGATGAATGTTGAAGTTACTTTAATCAGATTTGCTACTTTAAATCATATATTTCCTCATTTTTCAACTTCAATGTGTAAGAAATGTTTATCATTTTCATCTTTTCTCTAAAATCACAGAGAGAAGGCAAGAGAAAAGATACCACATGTTAGACTGATTAAGCTTCCTTGTCAGTAACTTCAAATCAACAAATCAATTAATGGGAGAGAAAAAAAGAACAACACTTAAAATATTTGGACAAAATAAGTCTATATTAGGGTTTGGGTTTACCTTCTTTCTAGATAAAGAGATAAGGTAAAGTATAAGTATATTGCAACTACTACATAACAGTCATATAATGAAGAAATCTTAGATTTAAAAATTGGTTTATTATATAAAGACCACCATCACTATAGGCACTGGATTTTTTTGTATGTTTTGTTATGGGCTTCCTCCTTTCTCTTGCCCTACATACTTGGACTTTTAAAACTTAACTTCCTTTTGGAGACAATTACAACTTTCCTCAGATGTATATCACAGTTACTCTTACTTGCAAATCTTGAAGATGCAAATACACCTCTAGGTTGCATGTTCAACTTCACAAATAGCAAGTCAGATACTAATTTCAAAGAAGGAAATACTAAGTGATAGTTCAAATTTAATTGTACAGAGTACCAGTCCCTCCTTTTTTCTTTCTCACTTTTAAAAATTAAGGTTAACTTAGAAGATCAAAGTCTTTGGTGTCCTCTCACTTCCCTATGCTCTTCTAGAGCAGCACAGAATGCAGGCCAGGTAAGCTGAATTCATTTCATTTATTTCATTAACATAGCAGAAAACAGATTATGTATACAATGATTTTTTACTTTTTGTCTTCATTCCACAGACCCCTCCAATCTATGCATAAACCCAGTAATTTTCTTTCTTCCATCCCTTGAAGATCCTTGTCCCCATGTTCTGTACATGAGTTTCTCTTAATTTCCTCTCCCTAACTTTTTGTTTCTCCCTTCCTCACACTCCAAATCCCTTCCAAATCTCTCATATCCTCGTTACTGATTACAGTACATCTTTACCATTAGCAGTAAACAAGCCAATCAACCAACCAGCAAACCAAACAAGCATGTAACAGAAACTCAAGAGCCCTCAGAAGTGGGCAACTCTTTTAACAATCTCTAGTTCCTTTCAATGGGGTGACATCAGATCATAATTTTTATTTTTCCTTTTTTTTAAAAATGACTACCCTTCAACAATTTTTCCCCTACAAGCTCAGGAAAAAGTCATCTCCCTTCAGAGTCAAGAAGATGAGAACACAGGTCTATCAAGAAACAAGACAGAAAATAATGTTCTTTTCTGAAATGAATTTATTAATTTTTTAAAAAATTACATAACTTTTTTATTTTATCTAATAAACAAAAGTAACTGCAGCTCTATTTTTGGTGCACAGCAGCTTAGTTTTGACCTTCTTAACACATGTAATTTTTCACTTTCAGACTGAGATGGGAAAGCTGTCAAACATGGAAACACAGTAACAGCAGTTACTACTTTCCATCTGAAAGCACTGAAAACAATTCACAATTAGGTGTTACACTTCACTTATGCCTTCTTTCCTTTTCTTCTTTATTTTTTTTTCCTTCTCCACCCTGCTCAGAACTCTTTTCCATCCTCTTTGCTCCTTTTTCTTTTCTGTCCTTTCCAATGCATTTCATTACTTATAAGCAATTCTGCCAGTTTTGTCCCACATAGCTGGTCTCTTGCTTTTGCTCTGATCAGTGCCCACATAAAACAAAGTATTTCCAACACAAACCAAAATTGACAAGTTCAACAAGAAATCTGAGTTCTAGGATGCATGTAGTAGCAGTCACAGTGACAACTGGATTGTTCCATGAAATCTGAGACCCTCAGAAGGTGCTCCTTTAATTAAATAGAGTTAATTCAAATATGTCATGCCTTGCACTTTCTCTGAAGCTGCTGGTGCATTATTTTCCTAAGAATGATGACCTAATTAAATAGATTTTGGCATAGACTCACAAAACCTGCACTTATTTCACTCACTCAGGAAAGACCTTTATAATTCTTTCATAACTGCAGGAGAAAAACTATTTCTCAATACCTCTTCAATGTATAATGAACATTAAACAGGAAATACCAGCTAAATGTACCTTTATTATTTTTTAGATGTTGAAAAGGTTTAGACCAAGACAAGGATTTATTAATAGGATTTGGGTGCCTAATGGCCCTAGGCTTCTTTGAAAACTCAAGCCAGGAGAGAGATGTTCTCAGCATGTTTGCACAACAAGCTGATGGAATCACTTCTTATAATTTAATCATAGTCTTCAGATTAATAACTGGCGTAAGAGTCTCTAGATATTCCTGGACTGGTTTCCTAGTTCTCATTTTGGTATCATTGCTATTAATGATCTCTTAATTTTCCTTATTCTTATGAGCTTTGATAATCTTTCTCTGATTGCGAGAGTTTTGATGTCTTGATTCATTCTTCACCCACAATATTATAAAACTTTTAGGAAAAGCTTGATTAATTAATCCTATGAAACAGAGGGGAACCAAAACCTCTCTCTCTGACCACAATTTTAACCAAGAATGATACTGAATTTGTTTGTAAACAGACTGAGAAATAAACACCACCTCTCACTTTCTAGGAGGAATGACTACTTTCACCCCATCTTGAAAAAGTGAGAAAAATTAAAAAAAAAATAAAAAAAAAACAAAACAGAGAAAGTGAAAAAAGGAAAGGGGCAGGGGGGAGAAAAACAGGAAAAGGGGGAAGTAGGAGAAAAAGATGGAGAAGAGAAAAAAGAAAAAAGGGTAAAGAGAAAAAGGAAAGAGAAGGAAATAAATAAGAGGGTTTTTTTTAAAAAAAAAAAACAACTAAAAAGGAAGAAGCAGCAAGCTGGGAACTGCCCTGTCATGGCTGTAGTATTCAGAACTCCAAGTGGATGGAGGTGTGATAAGAAAAGACACACATTTCAAAGAGCAGTGAGAGTTTGAACGTGCCTATGGGTATTGGGTGTGGCTGAGCCTGATGGCAGCTACCTGGTAGTGTTGTGCTTGTATTGGTCGCTAGAAAGGTGCTGGTAACACACCAGTGTTTTGGCTACTGCTGAGCAGTGCTCACACAGCATCAGGGCTGCCTCTCCAACTTTCCCCACTCCCTGCCCCCAGTAGGCTGGGGTTGGGCAAGATCTTGGGAGGGGACACAGCCAGGACAGCTGAACCAAACCAACCAAGGGGATATGCCATACCATGTGACGTCCGCTCAGATATAAATGCTAAGAGAAAGGGGGAGGAAGGGGGGGGCATTCATTATTTACTATATTTGTCTTGCAGAGCAACCACTATGTGTACTGAAGCCCTGCTTCCCAGGAAGTCAAGCATCACCTGCTGATGGGAAGTAAATAATAACATCTTTTGTTTTCCTTTGCTTCAGCACACATGACTTTTGCTATTGCTTCATTAAGCTACCTTTATCTTGACCCACAAGTTTTTTTCCCCCCCATCTTATTCCCCCCCACCTTCCCCTATATTCTGCTGAGGAGGGCAGTGATAGAGTGTCTTGGTGGGCACCTGGCATCTAGCCAAGGTCAACCCACCACACTATGGCTTTCTAGAAGAGATTTTTTTCTAGAGGGTTCCTAGAACTCATAGGGTACCCAAACGAATCATTTATAGGCATCTAACACTTTCAAAAGGTTAGAGCTTCAGTGCTCTGATTCAGTCAGATGGAGTTAAGTACCTATATTTAAAGTACAGCAGTATCCTTGTTGGGAATCATATAGCTTATGCCTGAGTCTCTCCTTTACCATTATTTAAACTAGCCTTTATCTTTCTACATTCAAGCAACCTAGTCTTACAGAAGTGGTGGGTCTCCATAAGTTGAAAACAAAATGTTCTGCAAAGACTCAGGAATCTACAACACGTGCTCAAATATTTAGATGTCTCAATACAGGATAAGTAGCCCATTTTGAAACATTACCCAATTTATCATACACCAGATACAGACAGACAAAATAACTACAAATATCTTCCTTTTTCACACACACAGTAAAAAAAACAACAACAAACCAAACGTGCAAACACAAACCTTAGGGGGCAATACCAGTGTTTAAATACAGGTTTCTAGTGCCAACTATGTCTAAATTAAAGAAGGGAGACAGTGATGGACACCTGACTAATCCAGTGAAAAATACTATCATGTAAATCACAAAGCACTTACACTGCTGCTTTTCCAAACTTGCAAAAGGCAAAAGTTGATCCATAACCAGAGACTTGCAGGACATCGTCTGTCCATTACCTTGCTTTCTGAGTTGATAATTTGGAAAAACAAATTAGAAATCTCCTGTCTAAACCATCTATTAATACTTCATAATACTAGACTTTAATTTCCACCAAAATAAATACTGTTATTTAATTTACTGAAAAAAAATGTAATTAATGAAAAATGTAGCAATATAGCTGTGCTGTAAACTACACCCAAATAAAGACAACACTGCACTTTATGTCAATAAATCCCCTGCTGCAAAAGAAGTGCATGTGACTGTCAGGCAGGACTCACCTCCTGCTGTTTCTAGTGCCCTATAGCACCCTCAGCGTGGTGCTTTGGAAGCTACCTTTGGGATCTGTCATAATAACTATATTGCAGGTACAAAATGTGGCAGCATTTACAGCCCCTTGAGGAGATGCTTTTGTACTTCCCCTGGTACAGCTATGAAAGAACATGTTCCCCTTGATAGAGCATCTTTGGGAGGTCTTCGGTTCAGATAGTATTCTATGTAACAACAGGGAGATTTCTGGGTTTTGAATAGAAAAGGAAAGAAATTGGAAAGACGCTGGATTAGATAGGGAGAAAAACTACACTGCTTCTAATTTTACTTCTCACATCAGGGTCACATGCCTCCAGCAGTGTGCATGCAAGAATTTTGGTGGTCCATTTTCTTCCAGAGGCACTTGTATCTTGGGACCCACCTTTCCTCAAACGTGGGTTTTGCTCAGCCTTCTCACCCTTGACTAAAAAGGAATTGATCTCTTCTCTGCATACCCAGCGCACATCTTTTAAAAAACAAGACCAAGGTAAAATATAGCACCTATGGTTAATATTAGAATAAAATACAAGAACATATTTCAAGAAAGGAAAAATTTCAACTTTTCACAACAGACAGAGCATATCTGCCAACAGCATAAATGCCTCCTTGGAATTACCTGATTTCTGACATCTGTACGGAGAGACCAAATGAAAAAAGGAGTTATTTACCTTCTTGAATGTCAGTAAGAATAGTTTTTAATGTGATATCTGTTGTTCTTGCTAATGGTCCATTTCCATATGACTGTTTTATTACACAAATGACAAAATAAAATTACATAGTACTGTATTTAAGAGCAAGACAAGCCATGTGGTTTCTAAAACCAATTTTTTTTTATTTGGGAAGAATGACAGAATAGATGACTCTTATGGGACAATTCCAAAGGAACAGAACTGCCAGTAAAAAATAATTATTTTTCTTTTAAGGATACTAAACTAAATATAAACCAATTTAAGATAGAGAAAATATTTAAAGAATCAGTTCAAAACACACTGCTAAATAAATAAAAATCAAAATTTCTTTTGTCCTAAAAAATTTATTCCAATTCCAAAAGTGAGATTTTAAGAGATCTTATTACAATACATCTGAAACTGTCTCAAGTACTCCCACAGACTCCACAGGATATCCGAGGTGCGGAATGAGAAACAAGGAGGATGGCTGTAGACAAAGCATTGTGTAGTCTGATGGTGCCCTCACTCCTTAGCCTATATTATCATTCATTTCTTCTTCTAAATGTATATAATTACATTTTAAGATGTTCCTTAGAAGAAGTTTCATGTAATTGCTATGATCCTGCTTAATAATGCCTTGAGAAACAAAACAACAGATCCAAATAAAATATCACTCCTTAAAGTATAAGTCAAAGGCTATCCACATGGACGACTGAAAAATAATCAGATTTTGCATTCCATCCTTTCAACAGCACAACTACACTTTCCAATATGCTTTGTTGTTTTCTTTTAATTCACGAAAATTAATCTTATAGATGTAGATGCCAGATTTGCATTAATTAAAACTCCACTGTAGAAGCCAGGCTTAATTGCAATCAAATTTGCTTAATTATGCATGGCGAGAGATTCCCAATTGAGAAAGGTTTTAGTAAGGATTTTTCTTTTTTATACTGACAAAATAAATTGAAATTGTCATTTTTTGTGTTTTATGTAACACTTGTAAATAATTTGTGGAGCACCTTAAGTCTTCTATGTAAAGCAATGTTATTGCTTAAGTAATTATAACAATCTGCATTTTTCATTGTTAATTGTGGGTGTCAGCCTCATTAATTTTAATTTACAGCCTGTAATGAAATTAAGAAAATTTTGTGCTGATCTGCTGAAACTTGTCTTATAGAAAGTTACTTAATAAAACTGAAGTTCAGAAAAGTAAGGATTTTATTTGTGCATTGTCAAGACAAGTAACAAATGTTCATTTTTCTCACCAGTTTTGCTTCTAATTTTAAATTGCTATCTAGTAAAACAACTTGTGTCACAAAGTTTGAGAAAGTTCAATCTGAAAATTTTTCACTTCAAAGAATAATTACATAGAATATAGACATAATATGTGTTTTTATTGTCAACAGATATGTCACTGAGCTCAAAAAAGTTGCTGTAACTCTATTCTATTGTTCATACACTTTTATTCTGTCTGTATATTGCTTGATTACCCAGACGACATAACTCACTGTACCAAATATTCAAAAAGGCAATTACTAATAACCTTAGAAATCCCAAAGTAGCACATTGGGACCTGTATCTGAAATGTGAAACACAATTGTGCAAATGGAAATAAGCAGGTTAACATACTTCCAGCGTGAGGTTTTTGAGTCGAAAGTGTAATTTTCTATCAGCTGCTGCTGCCAAATCCAGAGAAGCACATGCTGAGCTGCAGCTCTGATCTTTCCAATGTGTGTGGACACGAGCACGACTGCTGCTGTAGCCCTGCTTCAGCAAGACCCTTACACAAACTCTGCTCTGAGCATGACATGTCTTACCAAAGTCAATGGGACTGAAAGTCATGTTTAACCCTGCACTTCTTCCTGCATTAAGATGTATTACATTTTTTAAAAGACTAAAAATGTTACTTTTAGATTTGCTTATTACTGCACTTCATGATGGCAGTTATCCTTAGCTCAGTTAGATCTTCATCCCTGTGCTCAACAGAGAGTTTTACGTTTAAACTGAAGAAGGCTAAAGGTTTAAACTGTCCAGGAGAAGGTTAGAAACTCAGTAATTGTTCATGGAGGGCAGTCAAAGTTGGTCAAATCTTAATGCTACTTGTTTTCAGGAAAAGCTCCACATTAAAGATATATTAAAAAGAATTCTAGGTCTGCAAACCCCATTAGTTTCCTGTGATCAGGTATTACTTTACAAAGCAAATTCCACTTTCCTATTTAAACAAATGTTCTTCTGTGTCATAAAGATAGTATTAAAGAGAATAAAACATCCTCACCATTAGTTTTAAAGCGTTAAAATAGTAATTATTTTTTGTGACAAATATCACAGTATGGCTAATGAATATGAGATTATCGTTTAGCTAATGAATACAAGATTACAATGTAGCATTAATAACAATTTTTTTCTCTGAATAATCTAATACATTTCCATCTCAATTAAGTGGGTTCGAATATTGGAATTATTACAACTTTTTAAAATTAACATTTTGAAGATGTAAAAAAATATTAGCAATTTAATGAAGGGGTCACACAAAATACAGTATGTTTATGTAGTATGAAATCCAGGATAACTGAAAAAAACTGTAGAAAACTCAAACAGAAAGAAAATGTCAGTGTGATGAAAGCTGCCACTCAGCTCTGTCTGGAATCTTCCAGTAAAACAATTTAACAAAACCCCAGAGTCAATTCTATAGTTCTAAATTCTATAAAACTGCATGCTTTATTTCTGTATTATTTTACCTTTTTTATTATATTTGAAAGACAAATTCTAAACATATTGCAGGTTGGTTATTTTTTTTTAGTTCAAATACAATAGCAAAAAAATCTTTAAATTGCTCTCCAGCATCTAAAATTCTGTAGTCTCATTCATTTTCTTCCAAAATGCATTCAGCTGTTTCACTCAATAAAAAAGTATCTCACAGGACCAATTTTTTTTTCTTTCTTCACTGCAAAAATGTTTTTTTTCTGCACAGTTCTGAAACTTCCATAAACTATTATGGAAGCTTCCAAATTAAGCACAATAATATAGCCAAAATTAAGCTTCAAAAAAAGCTTCCAAATTAAGCACAATAATATAGCCAAAAACCTCTACTCACGTTATCTATGACCACTTCATTTAAGAGTTTCTTTTTAATATACTCAGTTTTCTGCTTTTCAAACCTCAGCCCTTCAACCTCTATCCTTCCCTTCCTCTGTTCTGCTGAGTTTGCATCATTGCCCCAGCCATGCAAGAAAACAGAAAGATATGGCTTAATTAGGCTGCAACTTTATTAATTTAATTTATCTGGGGACTATCCAGCAGCAATTTCTACAATACAGGTCATAAATTTTTCATTAATTATTTTCACTTGTAGGAGGGCTGCCATTAGCTTTCATTCCCTGTGGCAGCAGGTCCTTGGCCCTCAGTGGGTGGTCCACCATAATCTTTAAATGACGGTTAGGAAGGATAGGTTCTCTTGTCACACTAGACATCAAGAGTCCTATTTCCAGTACTTACCTTCTTTTGAGGAAGCTTTTGGGTTTGTCCTTTTCTAATGCTGGTTTACCAAAGAAGCAGATCCTCTATGGTAGTTCAAGTATCTGAAATGGATTTTACTTCCTTGGAGAGGCAGGTGACAGGAAGACTAGGCTAGACAGCCTGTTATACCCCTTCTGCAGGTTAACAAGGTCAGTTAGTTGACCTGAGGTCCACTGACCTGCCAACCTACACACAGAGGTATCTTCCACCTGGGTCATGGACTCCCATAACCTGTAAAGGAAGGCAATACTTAAAAGTTAGAACTCTTTTTCCGAGGTAGCCCACTAAACCAAACAAGAATCCAAGTTTTGCATTGTAGATCTCACCTCAGAACGTCCACTTTGCTCATCTTAATATTCCCAGAGCTCTCTCCTTTTTTCATTTTTACTGGAAACTATCCATTGTGGATTTGCTTGTCTGTTTTTTAATTGGTGTTGAGAGGCATTTATCGTTATGATCCTGAAGACACTTGCACAATGCTTTGGACGAAAAAGCATTATATGATATCATAAAATTTAATGCAAAAAATGTGAAAGAACAGAAACCGCAATGGGCAAGTTGTGGGGAGAGGCTGATATTTTTCTTGTATACAAAGACATTTCTCAAATATATAATATACAAAATAAATATATAAAAATATAACAGTAATATTATAATGCATATATTATTATGTATAAGACTACATTAACTCTATAAAATATAAACCTTTTTTTTATATACCTGCCTTTAATAATTTGCAGTATGAACAATTGGAAGCTAGCAGGGGAAGGCAAGAAATAATAAACCTATGACTAGGAAGATGTGCGAAGAACCCCTGAGCATGTGTTCTGCTCTCTGCCATTACTTTTCCTGTTTATAGTTTGCTACTCTAACTGCATATGACAATGGAAAGTGTAATCTTGTAAAACAGTTGAGTCCCAGAACATACAACTATTTCACTATATCAGAGAGAAAAAAAATTAAACTTTAGACACCATACTTACTTTGCTACTACAAATGGGGAGAGTGTGTGTGTGTCAGTTTTTTGTATTGGCCTGCAGTGAAACCATTTTCAATGTGCTTCATAATATAAACTAGAAATGTGTAGCAGAGACTTCCTAGGATTTGCCAGAGATCATAGATGATCTCCAAAGCAGATTCCCAATCTGGTGTTTGAACTAAGTGTTGGTGGTTATAATGGCTGATGGTCTTTTCAGTGTGCAATAAAACAAAGAAACAATCTGATGTGTTATAAAATGTATAGAATTAAAACCAAGCAGTCTTAATCTAGGCTTCTAATATCCAGCACCTAAGCAGATTTTCCTTCTTAAATGGATAGCAACTGCTACTTATGCCTCTCAGTGGTCTAGTGAATTCTGACATTGTTTCTGAGGGACGTATACAGAACAATACCAATAGGAAGAAAAACAGCCTTAGGAAGTCAGTTTCAATTACATGCAGCATGCAAGATATTTTTGCAGGGCTGCTTATGACTTACGTTATCTTCTGATAATAGACGTTGCTTCTTCTGAGAGCAAGAATAACAGCGAAGTACAAGCTGGGTTCTTTAAAAGGCTGAAAACTATTGCATGTTCTAAGAACATCTGCAGATCTAATTCTTCTCATCACAAATGTTGCCTGCTACTTCCCAGTGTTGTACTGAGCTGCCAAAATGCAAAGAGATGAGGTTTTTTCTTTAGGAACAGTATAGTAATAACAGTAAAAACAAGGCATATGTGTAGTTTTAGAATGATATTGAATACAATTTTTAAATTTAAAGCCAGGGTGGGTACAGGGCAAGAGGAGGAGGCAGCAGAACTGGGATGGCTACTAGTGGCTGCTGGGCTGGTTGGGCTGGGTCCACCAACGGGCACCTTCTCAGCCTTCCATTTCTGCTGTCCTTCCAATGGCAGCAGTTCTTCTTGGAGCTCAGCCTCTCACACTTTTTATCCTTTGTGGCTTTCCACCCTATCACTGTTCTTTCTTCGTTCCCCTCCATCCCTCTCTGTTTCCCTCAGCAACACCAGGACAGGTTCAGCCCCTCATTTCTGACACAGCCAAACTCCATTTTGCCTGCCTGGCTAAGACAAATCACATCAGCTCTGCACAGAGGGGTTGTATTTAATCTCTTAGGAAACACATAATCTTTAATCTTTTCAAGTACACTCGGATGCTTACCTGATAAAGTTAATGTTCTGCTGAGGCACAAATGTCAGTAGTATGCATAACAAACTACAAAGGAGTATTTTTGAAACCCTGGGTATAAGGTTCTCACATTTTGACAAATACCAATATGGGAAAAAAAAACATATTCTTTGATAATAATTGTGACATTTTCATATAGGCTGTATGTATCAGTATAGCAGAGTACCAATTTGTCCTGGACATGTAAATAAAGATGTCAACAACCTTCTTAACAGTTCAACTAACATTTAAACTTATTTTACTCTTGTATTTCTTTCTATTGTCAAGCCGGGAGAACATTGATGACTATGAAAAGTGAATGAATAATAGAAGAAGAAAAAAAAAAGAATAGAAAAGAAAGAGGAAAAGAAAATGAAGGAGAAAGAATAAAAATTAAAAACAAAGAAAAGATAAAGAAAGAGAAGAAGGAAAAAACACATTTTTGGAAAGGAAGGACTTTGGCATTCTTATTTAATTATCAGTGGATACACAGGATAAAGAGATCTATTTCAAAACTGTGACTTAATGACAAGCTATGTGTAATACTTTGCCTGAAGACCCAGACAACATCGTTAAGAGAGAGACAAGTAAATTCTAGGTAAGAAATAAAAATAAATGTTTCCACACCTCTGACATAACTGTAAAAGTTAAAAGGCTACTGATAAATTGGAGACAAATGACTATTGTTCTGGCAAAAGAAGGAATCTTAATTCATTTTTGGATAACAATATTGCCAGCTCTTGCAATTTTATTATTAGCCTCATGATATTTGATGCTCCTTTTAAAGACCTAGCTCCTAGATTTATACTAATTAGGAGGCTATTAACTTTCATAAAAAATATCATGTTTCCAGTCCTGATACCTAAGCAGAAAAAAATTAGAGCATTTCCTAAAAGTGTGAAAGATAGAAGTCAGACAAGAACCCCAAACAGGTTATTAAAAAAACCCAACCCAAACCTATGAATTCTGGAAGACTTACTCATGATTTCTGAATATTTGGCAACACTATATTAACTATAATTATGTTAGAGATTTATTAGGTAATAAAAATAGCAAAGCTGATAAGAAGCTTCTGCAATGAAAAAGCAGAACATGCTGAAAATCAGCCAAAAGAAGGTGAAATTCCAAAATATTTCAGTTTGTAATTAAAACTTTTATTTTTTTGGTTCTTTCAACAAACTATTCTACATAGTTTCCCATAAAAAAAAAATCTGACTAATTTTAAAAACTAATTTTCAGAACCTGACTTGTTCCACTGGCAACAAACCCAACCTGCTATAATAATTTTTACCTCTTAGGGATTCATGAATATTACTGAATTTCTGTCCATCACCATTTTAATCTGCTTTAATCTTAGACTTCAATGACTTGATATTGTTCAGGCGGCATAAAACCATACTGCTAGCAAGATGACTTAAGTAGACAAGTCTAGCTATTTTTTTCTGTTAATTCCACAGTTTTTAGGAAAACTGTGCAATTTAAGAATCACACTTAGCTTGTAACCAAAATGCAATCATTTACCTTTATCTCAAGCATTCTCTGATAAGAGACAATCTCTGAAATAATGTGCCACATGAACTAATTCTGCTTCCTGCAATACAGTCCATCCCAATTATTATTCAAATGCTGTGTAAAATATAAAGAAGTCCACCCACATTGCTTTGACAAAGGAATACAGACCCTGGAAACAGACTATATTAAGTCCAATGACAAAATAAATAAAGAAACTAACCTTAACAGTGTGTGCTGCTCTACCATTTCCAAGAAATTACAACAATGAACAGGTATCTTTTTAACCCGAAAAAAGCTCAAGGAGTTTCCTGTCAAATGGATATTTTTCTGTTGCTACTCCTCCTACAGTTTTTGAGAAAAAATAATTTCTGTCTCTGTTAAAATTTGCCATTTATACTGACCATATACTACTGCAGTTAATTACCAGGGCTGTACTCCACAGCTTGGATTCAATGGGCACATTGACTTCTGCTGTAGTGACACCACAGTTAACCCTTTAACATCTGACTTGTTGGATGTGATGGGCACAGTGTAAGTCCTTCAGGTCTACTTGCCTCCCAGTGACTGAAAGCTCTGTCAGTGCTGAACTTGGCAAACCTGATAACTCCAGGACCAGAAACTCCAGCCTAACCAAAAACGACATCATCGTCAAATCTGTGCAGCCTAGTCAGAAATTCCAGTCCCACAGTCTGCTGAAGTCATGCTATCAACAGAGTATTGCTGAGAAGAAGACCCAAATCCCAAGTATCAGTCATATATCCTATATAGAGCAATCTGCGTGTTCTAGCTGAGTCTGTAACACTCAGATCTGGTACTACATTGGTTGGAGAAGCTGTACCAATTGTTGGATGAACTTTGGCTTCTTGCCCCAAGTAGTTCCTGCATCCTGCTCTGGCCTCATGCTCTGGGTGTGATTTGAGATCTAGCTCTTCTTGAACTTTCCACCAGTTACCAGTTACCTGCAGTGCCTTATCTACATGTCCATGATTCCATGGCAGACCGAGAATACCTGCAGCTGCCTGCAAGGACACTGAGGTCCTTCTTGTCTTCCAAGGATAGCACAGTTTTTTCATACTTCTGCTGGCCATGCACTGTCTTTAATTCGGGGCCATTCTGTCCCAAATGCACTCCCTGATCCTTACATTCAGGAACAAGGAGAGAGGAAGGACTGTGCATTTTCCATGTGTCCCCTCTGGAGAGATGGAACAACTTTTTGGAATCATTACATCCCTACCCATCAGTTTCCCAGTTGACCTACCTGCAAATACACTCTTTGGATATTGCTGCTCAGTCCGAATTGCTGCTCTGGACCTAGAGTCGGAACACTCTTCCCTGAGGTGAAAAAAACTTCATGAACTCTCCTGCTTGTTTCTCCCTTTGATCAGTGTTTTCTTGTCCAAGGCCCCACAAGGAGGAAGCCTAAGGTGACTGACCTAGAGCAATTTTACTCTACCTCTCTCATAGGAAATAAAGCCTTAGCACAAAATGGCAACTTTGGAAGGCATCAAGCACTCAGACTGTGCCAGGTCAAGAAGGTTGCCTGAGTCCTCTGACCTCATTTTTAAAAAGCATTTTCAGTTTCATTTTTAAAAAAGATTTTTATAATCATCCTTTTAATCTATTTTCATCTATTAGAAATAAGAAATGTATACGAAAACTGAGTTTCTTGGTATTTATCACTGAAGAAGTGAGGATAAGTGCAGGATTTGGCTAAATTATCTAAGAAATTATATATGTTTCAGCACTACCGAAGAAATAAGAGGGTTAAGCTCTTCTTCAAAGCTATTTTATGAAAAAATATATTGGTTGTTTTGGAACTGAATCTTCTTCACAGAAAGTTTTGGAAACATTCTTCAAATTATTTGACTGACTGAGTAGCTTAATAAAAAATTACACTATACCCTTACCAATCACAGCACTTCCTGAGAACTGGGAAGTCATTAGCATGATTTTTTTTAAAAAAGGATTTAGGGGGTGTCTTGAGAATTACAAGTTTGTGACAATGACTGAAAATCAAACAGAGAAAAATAATACAACATTTTGGGAACCATAATATATATGGCAAGGGAAAACTGAACAAGCTTTCTGTAACAGAAAATTGTGCCTCTCTAATGTGTTAGAAGGTTCTGAAAATATTAATAAGACAGTAGATGAACGTGACCCAGTGGACATAATTTACTTGGATTTCAAAAAGCTTTAGAAAAGGTCCCTCATAAAAGAATATTAAAGATAATAAATAACAATGAAGTAAGGGGCAAAGGCTTGTCATGGATTAAAAAGTGATTAAATGATAGGAAATAAATAGTTATAACCTCAAAGAAGAGATATATTAATAACGGAGTGTCTCGGGGGTCAGTACTACGATCAAGTTGTTTAATATATATTTTTAATAATTCGGATTAAGTGGATTGCAAGGTGGCAGAGTCTGCTGATGACACTGTACTATTGTACAAGTAACCATTTGCTTAACCTCTTACTCATTGTGGTAGTCTAAAAACCAACCTGCTCTGCTCTGAAAATCACTAACAGGAATCCTGGTGAATATCAGTAAAGGACATCACCAACATACAGGGAGGGAGGGAAGAGTGATAAATTTGTCTGTGTGTCAGGTCTTCAGCACTATCTCAAGATTCACCCAAGTGAACTGTTACATTCTGGTAAACCTAAGGTAGGGACTGGGAGAGAGAAAAGCGTCCACTTCACCTCCATCAAGAAATGTTTGTAAGACACGCCTTCAGTACACTATCTTCAGTAAAATCAGAAATTTTCATGCATAGTTGAAGAAAACTGAAATCATACCCATAGCACTCAACAACCACATGTCACATGTTAATCCTACCAACAGAAACTGTATTATTTCTTTCTCTGATTATGGATAGCTTTTAATCGTTATTAGCCATAGCATCATTGGTAATCCCACGCAATAGCTTTTCCTTGCAAAATACAAATCAAATGCAAGCACTTGCACCAGAGATAAACATTCTGGTTCAGCTTTTCACTGTTCCTCACCTTCTGCTCATGCCCATCAACAGAAAAGATCAAGCATCCGAAATCTTAGCTCCAGGGTTTTCATATCCCCAGAGAACTGTGCTGTTTGAGCTATCTGAGAGCTGACTGGAAAAGAAGACTGTTGTATTGGGATCTTCAAAAAAGGCAGTCCTGCCTTCAGCCTCAGGAACAAATTACCCTATCCATAACTTGTTGTACCTTCCTATAAAAAAATGAGAGTAACATAAGAATTCTTAGTACTAAGGACTAAAAAATTACCTTCCTGTAACAAAATTTTTTTCTAATTATAATCCTTCCTCAAATATAAAGAATCAGACCTTTTAAATCTAACCATATCTTATGTGCCTCATGTCCCAGGATGAGTTTGTCTCCCAGAGGACACCATCTCTGAAAAAGAAAGGTCAGGATTTGTCACTAGTTAATGTGAAATGCATTACAGTCATTCCAGATACATTTTAAAGGAAGTAGAATAAAAAGTTTGTGCCATGGAAAAGGAAATAATATATTTTCCACAGTCTCTTGCTAAAAGGAAGAAGTAACAAAAATCAGCCTAGAGAAAAACCTCTGATCAAACACAGTCCCAGCCCCTCATACAAACTGTATCCCTTCAGAACCCAGTGTGGTTTATTCCCAGGCACAGATATGAAGCTTTATCCACAATTGTACCTCTTGTTGCGGCTCTTGCAGAAAAAAATGTCCTGGTATTTGATGGCTGAAGAAACAAGAGGAGGTAATGTAAACAGACCAAAGAACTGGCAGCTGTTGGAGCATTAATCACGAAACAGACTTTTCTTTTTTTTAGGCCCATGCAAGCATGTGGACTAATGCAATTTTTATCTTATGCAATACAAAATAATGCTACAAAAGCCTCATCATTTAGGACGCTAAATGATTACTACAAAAGTTGCAAAGTATTTGTTTCATACATATTTAAACTACAGAACTATTTGATTGTTTGGGGAGATATCCTGAAGTGTTTGGCAGTGGCTTCATTTGTAAGCAGACCACCAACTTTGAAAGGCCAGCCATTTAATCCATTATATAATTCTCTATCATTCTAAAGATCACGAGAGAAATTCAGTCCGTGCACAGGCTGATACAACTTGCAGCAACTTGCAGCTGGTAGTTATAGTGCCTCAACAAGGGACATGACTTTGGCTCATGTGTATTACACATCTGATGAAACATATAGTTTTAAAAGCATTGTTTAATCAAACAATTGATTTTTGCAATCATCTACTTCTTCAGTAGTGCTGAAATATGCATAATTTCTGCATTGCAAAAAATAAATTAAGGTATCTTAATGTCATTCTTTATTTTTATTTTTAATAAGGCATTAGATACAAATTCAAGTCCATTGTAAGCTGGTTGAGGATGACAGTAAGTTGCAGTATAATCACAAATACTATGATTACAAATACCAAGGGAAATTTAGGCTATAAGGCAAAATGAAAAAAATAATTTGACTGTGGAAAATTAAATTAATAAAACATTAAAGCACTAAAAAAGAAACCTACTGCCTATTATAACTAAAGTGTTTGCATAGCTAAAATAAAGAAATAATGTCAGTGTTTGCATTTATGAATGTTATATGGCAATCAGACCAGGTAAAGGAGAGAAACAGTGCTGTTAAGGTTACAGTCTCCTATCCATTTCTCCTACATATTTGCACACTGGAATTAATTTAATCTTTCACATTTTTATTTAAAACAATGAAATTGGGATTTATCTACCTTACCTGTAGTTGCTAAGCAAAAACACAGTGATAGGTTACCAATACAGCCGTGATATGCCATGTCATGACATATGCTGGGAACTCGTTTTATATAGAAGTCAATGGGAGCAGAACTAGGCCAAGGCTAAAAGCTCATGAAAAATCTTTCCCAGGGTGACTTTCTCAACATTGAATAGTAAGTCTGTAGCAGAACTGGGATTGGAACTGCACTCAGATAATCTAAATCCTAGTTAAGTGCCTTAATCACATGACTTACTGGAGCTCTCCTAAATGAATTCATATGTGTTCCCATCAGTCCTTCACCTGTAGACCCAGGAATTCTGGTCAAACCAATCTGAGGTAGCTGCAGTCATGAGTCATCTCCCTGTCAGCTGTCTTCTGCTAAACACATGCAGGAACTGAACCCCATCAGTTCGTCATTCCTAAAGGAGGGAAGCAAATTCAGGTGGAATCCATCAGAACGGAGAAATCAAGTTCCTCAAAAGCACACCGGTTCACCTAGCAGTGTTTTTATTTGTCTTTCTATTAGTGTCTTACTAGTCAAATGCAAAATTCACTATGTGACTCGACTTTCTTGCAAAAATGGAGTACAAAAAAAATGCAGAAATGCTAACTTCAATGCAAAATCATCTTTCTTAGAAGAAAAAGGCTCACAAAAAAGACAAAGCTTCAAGGACATTTTTTGTGAAAGTTTGAGAGCCACCTAGACCAGCTGTGACATCTGTACTAATTGAAAAAGCAAACGAGGCCACAAAGGACTGTTCTTTGACCATTTAATCAATTTTCCACTCAATGCATTGTTCATTCTTAGAGACTTTAATGCTAGAATTGATTTTAACAGCCATTACCGAAATACGTAAGTCAAAGGTCTCTAGACCTTTTTTAAGTTTGACCAATGGGAAAAAAAAGATTATGGATATGTGAATAAATCAGTGACTATGATTACAATGCCTTACTGAAAAACACCATGTGAATCACAGTTTACCCATGTACTGGTGGTCACATGAGCTAACTAGACTACAATGTGAGAAATAGTGATCTCTACATCTGGTCTGGACTCTGTAAAATTATCTCTTAAACTTTCAATAATTTGTAGCTGATATAGCTCACCAGTACAGTCATACAGCTCATTTCAATACAGAAAGAGGTCAGTTGTAAAACGCTTATAAATACATTTGGAAATTGCATATTTGACTCAAGCAAGCAAAGGAGTCTGGAAGGATGAAGAATATTAAGATCACCTTAAGATGCTTTTAGATGTGGCTAGTGGGTATGCGTCCTGCAAAATAAAGGAAAAGGAAATAAGCAAATCTGTGTTTTACCTTGCAGTTCTATATTCATCCATAGAGAGGGAAAAGTCAGAAAAATTAATGCTTAAATAATTTTTCTCTCATTTTTAGCAGCTTCCCTCAAATAGAAAAAAAACATACCTAACCTACCATTGGCATGAGCTGATATAAAGGTAAGAAAAGGATGTACTATAGTGAAAACAAGACACACTAAAATGGATATAAGTTAAAAAACCAACCTGACCTTATTGTCCTATTTCTGGATTTTAGGAAATTTTGGTCTTCAATTACAAATACCTGTGATCCATAGAACTGAGATCTCACAGAATAAAAGCTTCTGTGGAGATGAAAGAGTCCATAAGAAAATTCTTTTTTATGGTACAAATATATAGTAAAAGGCAGTAATGGCTGTGGGATTCTATGTGTTGGCAGTGACTTCTTCAACGTAACTGTAACATCAGCCATTCCTTCATGTACTGCCTTCTCCTTCTTCTGTGTTCTGGGGCAAGAAGAGCTTGATCCTAATGAAATAGATTTACAGTATGACCTTTGCATACATGCATGATATATTGTGATGACAGCCACTCTGCTGTGAAATATGATGCTATGATCTTTCAGTTGTTTCCCTTTGGAAGACGAGCCTTACATGATTGGATTGATAAGCATCAATGTATCAGAAATTACGCCAAAGCAGCAGCTACTGGCATGTTGTGCTGTAGGAACTTTAAGGATATTGACATAGTTCTAGAAAAACAAGCTTAAGGACAAGCTGAGCCACAAAAATCAAATAATATAATTGACAGATTATTTGATGCAGTTCCTGGTTAAAACTTTCCCATTTTACTGAGATACGCTAACTTAAAAAAGACCTTTGACACTCCACTATAAAGTATATGAATGGTTGAAGTTTTTTCATCATTATTGGGCATGCCCAAAATTTGTTTAGGCTGTTAGGTGTTTGTCATGGAGTCCTCAGTATTGTAGTAAGAAAGGGCATTCATCGGATACATTAAAAATCATGTCTGTTCCTTAAGGAGATTACCTATATCTGTGATATGTTGCACTATTGACACACTCATGACATCCAATTTAGCAATCTGTATTTATCCAGAGATTTCCATGCACCATAAAGCAGAGTTTAATTCAACTGGGAAACAAAGGAGGTGGGAAAAGGGTGCTGCTCTTTGACACTTATATTCAGTGGCAATGATGAGTGTTGTTCATTCATCTGAATGTTCATGTTTCATTTTAATCTTCTTATTTTTGTCCATAAAGGTCAAAGCCAGGTTGGGCCCCATTGGTATAGCTGCTGTGCAGAAGTAGGTAAAATATCAGTCATTCCCTCAGAAAGCTTTAAGTAGACAAAACTTAACTGGTGGATGAGACAAACAGGCAAGTTAAGGTAGGGTAAGAAAGATGAGTCGAGAGATAGGACAGAATATACACTTATAGAGTACCATAAGTTCTTCTCACATACCTTAACGCTTACAAAATTTATCTTTCAGCTCCATCCTGATAACAGTCTAAGTTAAAGTATCTGCATTACTTATAAACTTTGGGAGGATGCCAGGTTTTTATGTGGTCTTAGAGTACTAGATGATGTAAATATCTGTATTAATTTTGGACGTTGTAGACAGTATAATACAAATGAACTTTGTCTTATTTTGCACGTAACATAGTTCTGTGTATTCTTATGACAATCTCATGTGATGCAATCTATAAATAAAGCACAGTGTTGTTTTCATGCTTGAACTTCTTGGTGATATGTATAGCAGTAAACTGAAAAAAGCCAGGGTGCAGGCCAGAGCACAGACACAAGATGATGTATATTGTTAACTTGCTAGCTAAGTGCACATCAGGGTTTCAGACTGTGGCAAATAGCACTTTCTCATACTGTGCCTGTTGCATGGCTTTGAGATTATTGTGGACCACAGAGTATTTCAGAAGGTTCTTTAGAGGTGACCAGTCTGTTCCAAAAGGGAGAAGATTTTTTTCTGTATAGATACGGGTTATGCCATGCAAGGTTTTTTTAGTTAATACAGATACTACTGTAATACTGTGCAATGATGTTCATCCTATCTCAAATACAATTTTGTAGAACTGATGATTCAGAAAACAGTGATGAAACAAATGGAAAATATCTTAAAGAATATTAAAAATATTTGTATTGATTAGCTAAAAAGAGAGGCCCAACTCATTTTGCAAAGAAGCTGCTAAATATTGACACAAAAATACAACTAAATATGCAGACATTGAGACATATAAAAAGCTCTTCTGTTTTCCTATATGTAGTGAGGTCTTTGTTTACATCTAGAGTAAGCAATTGCTCCTTGTTTAAATTTAAATACCTGGAAGATAATGCAGCAGACATAGTTGTTAAATTCCCTGGCAAAAGCTGAGTATACTTTTGGAATAATCTTCATTTTAGTTGGAAAGATTTCATTATAAAACAACAGTGTGTTAGCGCATAACATGGGAGTGTGAGCAACCTTATCTACACACAACACCAACACCCACTTCCATGGCTGCTATTTAAAGTGGTAATTCCTTCCAATGTTCAGTTACTGTTATTAAGTGCAAGATACATTCACACTTTGAATAGGGACAAATGCAAGAACAGCCAAAAAAGTTAACATTTCTAGCTATAGGAAAACAATTTTTGAGAAAATATTGGGAAGGAACTTGACCTTCAAGGCTGGATTCTTACAATGATGATGACAGTCCCTGAATCATTTGAATCAGTATTTCGTTTTCTTAAGTACCTTGTTAACCTGTGAAACTTCCAACAACTCTAGATAACTAAAGGTACAAGAAACCATGCGGGTTTGATACATTTCTGGGATCCAGGTTATCATCAAATATGGTTGTCTAATTGTCTATTTTGGTGCCATTTAAACTCTTTCAAATACCTGTCATAGAGTGGAATCAGTTAACTCTCATATACACCTGATATATTTTAGACATCATAGTGCTTTCTTTGCTTGTTTTCCCATAAACAGCAGCAATTTTGGAGGAGAAAAAGTATTTAAACAGTTTCACTTGTGCTATTATTACAGCTATGATCTTGTTAAAAACTCTAGGCAGATTGATTAGCTCTGAAAAGCTGACATCCATCTACAAAGTGAGGAATAATCTGTAAATAAAGCTGCAAATAAGTCTGTTGTGAAAAGAATATTTCACCCTTGCCACTTGCTGAAATATGCCATCAGAAAATGACTGTTCACCTCCACTCAAGGAAGAATGTTATCTGCTTGCACTGACGCAGAGCAGTGTCAGCATGCTGGACAGAAAAAAAATCCAAATCATTTTGCTGTTCTTTTCATTTTGAGAGGTAAAAAACAAGGAAGAGGCAGAACAGTTATGCTGCTCTGATTTTTTAAAAAAGGGTGTATGTGTGTTAAATAAACTTAAAAGAAGAAATCGTAGTTGCTATATAAAACAGCCACTGCTTCCTCCTGCCCCATACAATGCAGTTCTTTACATTCAGTGGAGCTCTCAACCTAATTCTGAGTATTCAGGTGCTACTGAAATGGACAAAAAACCCCCAAAATGTTCTTGTGTTTACTTCTTATTTTCTCCATAGTTTTTACAGTGTATTTAATTTTGTAGCTGTATTTAATATGAAAATGTTTCAGGTTGTAATTTTTAATAAAGCACTGTATAAAATGCTGCACTGGTGCTATAACAATTCCAGTTTAGAATTAATTATGTGTTGATGTTCCATTTCAATTAGAGTTATTGAAATATATAAGCCTGGTTCCAGTTCCATATAGCTTTCATTTTGAAGTATCTTGACTATTGACCATGGAGTCACTCCTTATTTGCAAGGTGCTTGGATAAAGAAACAAACCCCTTATGTAAACCAAAAGGATGCAGAGACATGCCAGCTGACAAGAAGTTAGTGAAAATACCAGACAGTTTTAATTTTTTTTCTTCCTTTCATTTTGCTTTTTAAAAAAATCTTTCTAAAAAACCTAAAGAGATCTGAATGAGAGAAAATTTAAGAAAAATAGGTTCCCATCTACTCTAACTGGGTGTATGAAGGAAGGCACTGGGGCAAGGATAATGGAAAGATGAAAAAAACCAAGAGAGTAGGGAGACTTGGGTTAACGAAGTCAGAAGAAATGAAGAGGAAATGACCATAATAAGGTACAGATATGCAGAGTCTTGAAAGGACAAGTCAGATGCTCTGCAGTAAATCCAAGACTTCCACATTAGAGCAAACAATCAGAATAGGGTTGGTAATGTGCATTTTATCTTAATGTCAGAGATAATTTTTTCCATCCTTTGAGCTTGTCTCAAGCTTTTTTAATGAGCTTTGCTAATTTAAAAAAAAAAGAAAAAAAGGCTATTTGGATAATAAACATGAATATTAAAACAAAAAAAAGTATGGTTTATGGAAGTTCACTGCCCAAATGTCTAAGCCCTCTATTGTGAAGCAAAAGTATTCATCTGCTCTTTCAACTGCTTGGTTAAAATGCTAAATTATTCCTGGTGCTTTGTAGCAGATCAGTTAACGTTACTTTTAGTTTTATTCAGACAGCATGTTCTAGTTTTTCTTTGTATATGAGGCACTGGCAGCTTGACCTTCCTGTTTATTCCTTTATAAGGCCATTATTATCAAAGTTCTGTGGCAGAGAATTCAAAATTTTCAAATGTTAATGTTAAAAGACCTAGATTTCTGACTGATGTCAAGCTTTATTTACACCTTTGGAACAGCAAAAAAAGAGAAAGTGTTCTTATCTTATGAATAAGCTCTAGATAAATTGTGAAATACAGCTTAAAATGTTTCTTATCACGTTTTTAAGAAAAACAAGATCACAACAGATTCTCTGAGGAATAGAATATAGATAAAATATACGTTGGAAATCCATTCTCCAAGAGCCAAATGCCAGCACATTTTAATTTTTTTCTTAACACAAAGTTATTTGAAGGCAGGATTAAAAAAGAGTTCGTTTGAAAGGCTCCTCAAAAGCAGTTCCTCTTTGTACAACTTCAGATCCTAGGTTCACACGCAGCATTTGTGGTGCTAAACAGACTGAGCAAATAATTAGTGAAAAATAATTCAGCTCATGGATTCAGCCTTTTAAGCTCCCTTAATATACATGAGCAAGGCAATGATTATTTCACACATACACCAAATTACTAAATCACTTCCATCTGTAATTTTTAATCACAAACAGCTTCCTCTGAGTTTTCAGGGCTCCTATCTCTATAGTTGTGATAGGTCAGACAAAGCATGTGGCAGTGTTTCCGTCTCTTCTTTGGTCAATGCATCAGATGGCTCATGGCTAAAACACTAGTCCAGGGTAGGTAAAGTGGGTTTTCCATGGGTCTTCTGTACCCATGAGTCTGACGTTCACCTGTGACAGCAATGAGCTATGCCCTTATGACAGCACCCAGGCACCACTTCTGGTGACAGTGGTAGACAAGCCACCTTCAGCTCTGAACAGGCAGGAAGAACTAAGGCAAAGTTTTATTAACCATGTGGAGTTTACCATTCCCAACACTCTGTCAAAGAAACAGTTATGTCAATTTGTACCCTATTAAAACCTATGCAGTTAGTGTATATTATTCTATTGCCATGTTTAATGCAGGTAATTTGACAGTGAATGTTCCATAAATGTAAGAACCTGGTTGGCATATCTAGGGACCAAAATTACATTGATTTATTTGTGGTTCAAACTAAAAGCTAAAGAGGTAGATGCTGACTTTTAAAAATTATATTCAGTGCAGAGCTGCTAACATGACCCTTATTTACCACACCATATATTCAGCTTTAATTTTTTGTTGTTTATCCTTTTTCTCTGCAAGCTGCAGCACTTGCATTGAATATAACAGTGAAATAGTGGGTAGACAGGCAGTGTTATTCAGTTTTGCTGGCTGTTCTAAGTGATGAAACTATAATTCACTGGGTGATAGATAACAGAAGGTAATTTTATGGTTACTAAGAATGAGTTTGCATTTGTTGAGATAGTTACTATATAAATTTATAGATCTATTTTGTATGTACCGCATTTTAAATTTTAGTGGCAGCACAAGGAACGGTATGAGAGTAACACAAGTAGTACTGTCATGAACTCCTAGTTTAGCAGCCACTTGTAAAGGTATACTGTAATTCAACATGAAATAGCTTCAGAATGTTCTCACAATCTTGTTATAAATCATGGTCTTTGGAAGGGAAGGTGTTATTAAGTTTGTTTTTTTATTTTCTTTTGCCCTTCCTCCATCATCTTATCTAGGGAAAGTGTTGAAAGGCAGGAAAGGCAATTCTGTACAGGAGGTCCTTTTAAGTGCTGGATTTAAGTGCTCTTTCAGGATTTAGCACTTTTCTAAGCTTAACTGACAGGTCACTTTGCCCCTTGTTATCTGGGCAGATAGACCCTGGGACCCTACAAAGATAATAAGATTAATTGTGGGGCAGGCAGTAGGATACTACAGCTTCAGATAACAAAATTCAGACAAGCCTCAACACCTGTCAAGCTATTATGACATTTACATTCAATAAATATAATGTCTCCAGAGAACCAGAACTGTTTTTGTTTAAAGATGGAGATTGGGCCCCAGGGAAGCCATTTTGTTGAACATGCCATTCTGTGGTGTAGAAATACCAGCTTTTGTCAAAGATTTAATTGTTGGAAGAGCCATTAAGATTTCAGTTCAGGTTACAAATCTGAAGGAAACCTAGACTGACAGAGGGGTGCTTGATTTGATCATGGGAGCAGAAGAGGAATGGAGGTGGTAGATGTGCTAAATTTGCATTTAAAAAGCTCACCTAGGAACCTAGCAATTAGACTTTTAAATATAAAAATGTAACTTCAGAGCATCCCAGAAGTATTCAGAAGTACTGAATTATGTAATGGCCAAACCAAGGACATTCCCTGAAAGTTAGGTTGTCTGCAAAGTACTTTAACAGAATTCTGAGGAAATGCTCTTCCTATGATCTTCAGGACTTCAAAGAGGAGTTTTAGTAAATTTATAAAAATAAAAGGGACATAATTAAGAAATTACTTTTCCTAAATTAATTGAGATTATTTCTTCCACCATGTTTCAAAAGAAAATGCTTCTACTCTATAATAGTGTACCCATGAACAGCGAGAATACATCTGGAAAAAGACAGAAAAGTTTAGGGAAAAAATCGGGTGCCATCCAATAGCAGTTATTCCAAATCCTCCTTGACCAAAACAAATTGAAATGATGGCTTTGCCTGGTACAACTTACTTCATGGGGAGTAACTTGGGATTTTCACAGAGGAAAAGAAGGATGATCCAAGATAGTCTTATATAGTTATTAATTATAATCATTATGAAAATTCTTGATAAGCACTTATATACCCCATAGCAATGCACAAAATGTATAGTAAGGCATGTTTTAATGCTTCATAAACAGCATGAAGAAGGAGCTGGATACAACACTGCTGTCAGTTCCTAAGAATACTCAGTTGTTTTTCTCCTGAGAGCAACAGAAAGTTATCCTGCATTTGTATCCTAATTGTAAAAATGAAGGAATCCAAATTATCAAATTATTTGCTTAGACCATTTGAAATTTGTATGGTAGAACCCATCACTGAGCATATAAGTTCTTTTGGATGCCTGTATCTCCCAGGCTGTGTTAAAATAGCTTTACTGCATTATGTACAAAAGCAGAGGGTAAGTAACCAGTGGGCAAAAGGTCACTTTGGGAACTGCTGACAGGAGCACACAGTGGTGGAAAAAAATGAACAGAAGCAAAGTCGATGCTGGTCTCCTGGATCCTGTGAAGGCTACTCTCCCAACAGCCACAGCGCAGAGTCACAGGAGAATTGTTAGTGAGACCCATTGCCTTACTGAAGTGGGGAGATTCACAGCTAATGGGAAGACCCAGAGGCAGCTCCTTCCTCTGAGAAAGATTTCATGCTCTGCTTCACTTCAGCATTTAATCAACTGCAAAAACACTTTATTGCTGTGTATACTCGAGTGCCAAAAGCATTATCACCTAATTAAATTGTTTCATTGTTTTGCTATATCAAGTAACATGTCTCTTTAACTCCGTGTTTTATTTAGTAGTGAGTTAGCTTTAACGTCATCAGAATGGGATATTAAATTGAAGGGGTGGCTGTTTAAACTCAAGTTCAAATCAATAATACAGGTAGCCTTTCACTGCCAAATTCTAACTTAGTGCTTTTCATTTTGCTGCAGTCCTGCATTTAAGCACCATTGACAGCCTCTTCTGCATTCACCTGCAATTTATGACTATTGCTGTTGGTGGGACATAAGTTTCAAGGCCTTTTCACTGTTTAAGCTTCCTACAATCAGTGGAATTCCCTTCTCCAGCAGTTCTTTTGGTTATGCTGCCATGCTGTTTTGTTACGTCTTCAAAACAAAACCCAGTATTTTTATAATTAGTTACTTAATTTCAGGTGTCAAAAAAAGGCAAATATTTAGATATGCCTGGATCTCACAAAACCTTAAAATCTATATACACACCCTGAAGCACCTCTACATTGCAAATTTATTATAAGTACCCCGGATTAGCTTTTGTGCACATCCTTTGTTAGTTTTAAGAGTTCTAAATGGATAATATTTAAGTGTTCAAATGGCCCTAAGGTTATTCCAGATATTCTGAGATGGTTCAAGCTGTAAGGTTCTTATTCCTGCAACTATAAATCATTAGCTATGTTACACTGCTGCTATTTTATTATTTAATTTGCATAATGAAAATTACTATATAAATAACATTATCAAAAACCTTCATATCACAGTATAAATAATTACTAGCTATTTAAAGGGAAGAGAAATGGAACTTTGTCAGCTGATGACTCCTAAAAATTATTGTAATTCCCTTGTTGATCATTGAAAAGTTTATTGTATCTAGTAAAATTTGGAGTTACATAGATGAAAGAAAAGGAGGAAGTACGCAGAAGTTGTCTACGGCTTTTTTTAGGAAGACTATTTTAGGGAGAGAATGCATGTTAATGCATTATTGATCCAAACTCTGGTCTTAAGCTGAAGTGTGTCTTACCACACACTTAACAGAAAAGACAACTTCTTCAACTTTTGACAGTAAACCCAGAAACTAAGGAATTCAGGATGCCCATGCCTCCGAGTGACAGAAATGCAGAGGAGTAGCCCTGAGTTCAGCATCCCCCAGGCTGGTGAATATGCCATGTGTCACACTGGTCACCCCTTCGCTCCCAGAGACATCTACGGCAATGACACTTGTTCATCACTAACAGGCAAAATGTTTACCTTGCATAGTGGAAGGCATCTTCAGCAAGCACAAGCAGAGGACCCTTTCAGATGTACAGAAATCTGTATGATATCCATATTTAAATTTACATATTATATCTTCATATTAACTGATGAAAGTGAACTGATAAAATTTTGCTTTCTGCTTATAACCCTTGTAAAAAGTAATTGCTTCCCATGACCTCGCCACTGACCACTTCTCCCCCATTAAAGAAATAAAAAATGTGCTTTACTGTAATTTCTTTTAAACACTCTATTTAATTTGCTCTCCATTTATCCTTTAATGATAACCTATCTTCCCTGTTCTCTAGAACGTAAGAACTGCTGCCTGGAGATAGTGCATTTACTTTCCAAATATGCTAAAGTTATAAAACCTCACCCCTACATTCTCAATGTTCTTTTTCAAATTTCTGAGCATTCAAGATGGTTTCTGGCCTTGTCCTCCCAGAAATAGGAGCAAGTTGCAAAATTCTTATGAGAATCCCAGCTGTATTTGAATTCGTATAGGTGCTTGTAAAGTAACCTTCTTTACAAACGTCAAACAAGTGTTAAAAAGAGGAATGCAAAGTAAACAGAAAAGAAAGCAGTTTCAGTCACTGGTAATATTGTTTCCTTTTTTTTTTTTTTTTTTTCCCATTATTTAAGCCAAACAATGATTGTAGGACAGTTTTATAGCAGTTGGTCAGTCTAAATAATCTGTTGACTTAGATTTGATAACCAAATTGTCAACATACATCAATCACCATCATTTTATAAATCAAAAACAGTGTGTTCAAGTGGTTCAAGTGGATGACGACAAAACAGAGAGAAGGTGTACAAAAATAATCAAATTAATAGCAAGTAGTGAAGGGTTGCGGCTTATCAAAGACCATGCTAAGAGAGGATCACAGCCTAAAATACATTACTTCTAAAATAAAAATTGCTTAACAGTGACTCCTCAACCTGGTAGTACAACATTCAATAGCTGGAAGTTAGAAGCAGAAATTTTGACATGAAAAATCTACCTCCAGGTAAGAATTTATGAGTAAATTTCCCTGGTAAGGGTTGGTAACGATAGCTAATAGTTCACCAATGGTCTGAATGGATTCTTCTTCAATTGACATTATTGAATCTTGGGTCAAAGTCATCTTAGGGGCAGGGAGAGGAGAGGAGAGGGCTGAAGAAAATTCCAAGGTTTTTGTCAGACATTCAAGAAGGTTATCACAATTTTCTACAGTGTTACTACAATTGATTACAGTCTCACTAAGATTTTCAAGCTAGAAGGAAGAAATAGTGCAATATATTGTGATAAAATAATAAAAATGTGCTAAAAATGCATATATTTTTTGCTTTCTAAAATAGTTTTGAAAGAGCGTTTAAACTTTACAGAAAATATAATGTCATTTAAAAATCGGATAAAATCACATAGCCTAAATGTGTTCTGGATGCGCTAAGCCACACCTACTACAATTGATAAATAAAAGGAAAAAATGTTTAAAAAGCACACTACATGAAAAATGCAGAATCATTGCCTTATGACTGAAAAAAGACTCACAAGTCTCTATTTCTTGTATTTCAGAACTTCTATTTGTAAGGAAGGGAAATAACCTTTACTGTATTGTTGGAATAAAAGGAACTAGATGATTCATCTCTGTGAATCTGCTTGTTGAATTTGATGGATCATTCTTAAAAGCGACGTTGCTAATCTTCAGGTTTTCTTTTTTAGGTTATTCACAGATCAGTGGGTTTTCCGGCTAATACAGGTCCTGATGCTCTTCTGTCTTCACACATGGTATTCATCATATCTTGACAAGAAAAGACCTTCAGTCTACAAATAACCTTCACTGAAGTAAGACATGTAAGTGGGTTTCTATATGAAAGATAGATTTTATGGCTGAATAAAAAACAACTGTAGTTAAAAAGTGTCATTGCATGGTCTTATTTGAAGATTTTTCCTCAAAAGAACTTTTAGTATTTGTTGTTAAAATTACTAATAGACAAAAAAGGATTAAATTATTTTTTCATTAACGAGAAATTCAACAGAAAAGGAAGATCAGTTGAGTATTTTATCATTCTGAAATGTGCAGCTTTTAAAATATTTAAGTATCCACATTAGTTCTTGTCAAACTAGCACAAAGCAGTGCATAATATGACCTATGTGTAAGAGCAGAATAAGATAAGAGGCTTTGGTAAGGGTGAAACATTCACAGTATGGTTACTTTGTGCAACAGTTAATATTTTTCTTGCCTAACACTATATATTTATTATGGTTATGATTACTATTATTATTTAAAATCCTGAACAAGGTAATAAAAATATAAAAAATATTTCTTTATTAGTCAATTCAGCATCAATGCTACTAAAAAATAATGAACGCTTCTCAATAACAGCAATTTTCAGCATAGCAGAAATCTGATTAAAGTTCATTGTCTCATACTACAGAATCAGTTCAGCTTTGTCTGAGATTTTTTATTATTTTATTTTATTTATTTTATTATTTGCCATACCACCATAACCCTAATGAAGTCAACAGGTATCTCTTATTGCAGGCAGGAAGTAACAATTCCTGAATTGACTTACTGATTTCACAGGACATATGAGGAAAGACTTTGTCTCTCTTCAAAGAGATATTGAAAAACATTTTTAAAAAATACACCGACAAGAAGTAGAACTAATGAAATTTAATTTCTAGCATCCCTCACATACCAGTCTTGTGAGATATACTAAGCATGTGTTGTTAGTTCTTTCCTCATTAGGAAAGTTTTCCTCGTGTCCTGATGAGGAACGCTAATAAGGTCTTCCTCCTTGAAAGCCACTCATTCTATGGAGCATGTGGAAGGTTAATATTTTCATAATATCTATTTCTAACTAGGAAGCTGGAAAGTGATCATTGGTTTCCAAGAAGGTATCACTGGGCAGGTAAAACAGCACTGATCAGTAAGGAGACTTGTTGAGGCAGAATGGTCTGTTAGAAACTCTCTGGATAAGCAAATAGCTAGGAACTCCACTTTAAGCAGCACACGTAAGCTGTGATCCTAACCAGAGCATAATATTTTTATTTTCATGCTGAGTTAATAATGAAATAAAAATTATGCTAATAACAATAAAAATGTCAGGACATGCACCTTCAAGAGCTAAATTCAATATTAACATTCAATTGACTAAGCTGAGTGCAGAATGTTAAAACATGAAAATAAAATATGTCAAACCTAGGATCGCATAGTCTGATCATTCTCACAGGTGATTTTGTATTGCTATCTTTGTTGTAAATATCTGGAAATGAGTAATAGAAGGAAAAAAACATTTTTAAAGCTTTCTGAAAAAAAATTTCTGTGTTATAGCAAGAGAGTTACTAAGAATGAACCGCAAACATCTTTCTCTAAATGCCTCAAGATACAACCACAGTTCTAAATGGCATCAAAACAGTGTAGAAGCAGTTATAAACATAATGCATTCAGACAGTACAACGCAGTCCAACAGATCTGATGCTTTTGATTTTGTCTGTTTTCTTTTTTTTTTGTGGTCTAAATCTTTAGACTTACACATATCTTATACATTTGCAGCTATTTGAATTGAAAAATTACATTTTCTGTACCCCTAAGTATAACATCAGAGGGCTGGTAAATACAAAATATCACAGCTTCTCTAGGGAAAGCAGAATTTAAAAATATTTTAGGATCTAGCTGTATAAATACCTGAAAATGTTTAATAAATTCATATGCATGTAAGTTCTTAAGCAAAACCGTCATACGGTAATTCACCCTGCTTGACAAAAGAAGAACCTCATGGACTCCGAAATTTAAACTCTTTCACAAAAATAAACTTTTCTCAGGAAACCTCTAATAATTTGATGCCCTTTCCAACTTCAGAGCTGAAGAGTTAAAATATACAAAATGCACTCCTTATATAAATTCTATATGATTTTTATTGTTTTGTTGGGTCTTTTGAAGAAACAGAAATGCTGAATCATACTTGAAATTCAGTACCACAAATTTCAATGCAAAAGTAATTTTTAAATGATGACTTGAAATGTCTAAAAAGCCACACACTACACTCCCTACCTTCAGCAACCTCAAGTGGAACTCAGTAATGAGTGTTAGTAGTATCACAGACTTCGAATGTTATCAGTGTATTTCTTCACTATGTTTTTTTTAATTTAACATTAATTTACAGCAAATTAGAACAATAATAAGAACCCAAATTAAATTTTATAGTACTGTGCTGCAAATTTAGTTCAAAATTATTTTCTCATCAAAAAACCAACAAAAACATAATCATTTATAGCACTGCAGCACAAGCCCACTATATGCTATTACAGTAAAAGCTAGGCATTATTTCCATCTGGCTTTGCTCACACAGGATGTTGTATAAACTACCAGAAGAGCTCTATTTCATTGTAATTAAAATTTAGTGTTACACTTAAGCAATAAGGCAACTCCAGGAGATGTGATTATCACGAGATAATGACCTTGGGGTGTTACAAGGCAAAGAAGCAACCAAATGCCTCTAATCCTCCAGGGGGTATGATTATTTCGGAATAACCCGGAGGTTGTCTGATTAGTACCAGAGACAAAATCTGTATCGAGAATACAAATATGAATTTGTAAGGAAACGTTGGGGGACTGGCCCAGGTAAAGTTGGTAATAAGGAGTGCTGAAACAGCAGTTTTAGATGAGTTGTGTTGTTCACGTGCTAATTCTGAAATGTCTTCAAGAACTCTCTGGACACATATAGATCTGACAGTGATGTCATACCTGTATAAGTAATCCTCCATAAATGCACAGATCTAATCTTTTCCTGCTATTTTGTTTCATAATTTCCATTTCATAATAGCAATAAGCTGTGGTAAGCAATGCATTTCTGGGGGATTATTCCACTTCTCAGGTGGCTGAAGTCACTCAACCTTTAGCCTCATATCTTTCAAGACATCTGAGAAGTGCAATAATTCCCCAGAAATGCACTGCCTGTCATGTCTTATTGCTTAATTACTTTGTACTTATCAAGTAGTTGCTCTTTCAATGAATGCAGAAGCACAGTATGTTTTACAATTATGGTGTGTATAGGAGCAGTATAACACTGTTATGGCAAAACATAAAATAAGTCATTGTTACAGCAGAAGTACAAACTAAAGCTGCAGTATAAACTATGGTACAAACTATGTTGGGTGTAGAACACTCTGTTATTCTGATAAGTACCTTGCATATGGTCAACTAATGGGACATGTTCGGCTTTAATAAGGATGCAAAACAAAGACCAGAGGGAAAAGATACAAAATATAATGCAAAAATAAACTCTAATTACAGAGTTTATATTCCTCTTGCTACTGATAGCTTTGGGAATATGTTAACATTTCGGAAACTAGTGAAATCACATTAGTAGTGATTTTAGTAATGAAAAAATAAGTCAAACAGTGAGGTGTACCAGCAACAATGAGGAAAGGCCACATATTGCTATTGATCCTCAAGAAATAAAGTGCCCAAAAATGGGGCAGGGAGAATAAAAAGCAGCTTTTACTTGCAGTAAAAGGAAATCCTGTTAGATTTTTTATGAAATCCTTTAAAACGAAGATGTTATTCACAGTTGTGAGCAACAGGAAAGGATGTGGAATTGAAAAAATCCATTTGCAAAATTCCTAAGAGAACTATTGTTGAAACCATCACAGCTATTCACTGTAAGATATCACTTCAGTTTCTTACTGGAGTGGTTTCCATCCTTCCTTTCCTACAGTTAAAACAGAGTCCTCTGGAAGTAAGCGTTTATCAGTGAAAAAAAGAAGCCAAGAGAGAGCTGCTCAGACTTCAAAGCGTAGATTTTACATGGCTGGCTGCCTACCTAAGTTCAAATTCTACTTCTGAGCTACAGAATCTCAGAAATGAAAAATGAAAAAAGTATTGGGAGTGTGGATATGGATATCATGAGTTCAATATATGCTGAAAAACATATATTTATGACAGAAAGCACCTTCCCCTCCTGGTGCTGCTAAAAATGTCAGTTTTTTAAAGAAGGAGACATATGAACTCAAAATACAAAATTTTCACAGGTTTATCTACCGAGTTTGGAGCCCTTGTGTCTAGGAGGAGCCACACACAACGATTCAGCCAGACCAGAAATCCTGTTCTAGTGTATAGTACAGTAATTCAAAACCATGGAACAGCTGAAGCAATTTACAAAGATTCCATTCAAGGATACTAAGCTCAAAGACAGCCTTAATGGTCTGGAAATGCAAAAAGATATGTTTAGCAAAGTAACAAAACAATATTTATTCAAAACTGTGTTTGTCTGCATTGTCTACACCATGTAAATAAACTATTATGGAGAATAGATATGATTGCTAATACTGATTGTCTCATTTAAAAGTGTTTCTTTATGCTAATGTAATGTATTTCAATAACAACTATAATGCTTCATTAAAGGAAAAATGTCTGAAATTAAACTTTACTTTACACTTACCAAATAGCTGTCTTACATTGCCTCATTTTGGCTTGCTGGCAAAATTGATGCTTTGGCCTGCTTAGAGAGAAGTCCTTCCCCTTCAGAAAAGGACTCCCACCTAAGGCAGCATTACAAAAGTGACCAACTGACAGACACAGAACAGACATACAGATGTAAGTACAACATCCTAATGTTTCAAACAATTCTTCCTTCATTTGGTATGTAAAGAAGTGGATCCCTTTTGGAGACACAAGTCTGAATTTGGCTGAAATGAAACCCAAAGCCTCTTCATTACCCTAAATATGTGACTCAAGGAAATCATAATGTATAACATATATCATCTGTGAATCTATAGTATGTAACTATGAACCTGAAAGAAAATCAACTTGAAAATTTCCACCAATACTCGTAATGCAGCACTATCTCTGTTCATGGCAGCATAAAGATTAATTCATGTTCTAACAAGCTCCTTCACTTTCTGCATCCACTTTGACGCTAGAAACTGATCTATTAATGCTGAATACTTGTAGTGAGAAACTTTAATGCTCTGCTGTAGTAGAAAAAAGACTTCCCATGCTAGCATCCTAATTTTCTCGATAGTTACTGTCACCGCAACCCTTAATTTAGAGGACAGAATTGGTACAATGGTAAATTACGGTGCTCCTCAAAAGCTTCACCTTCTAACCCTAGCACTGCAATTGTGTCAGAATTTGAAATAATAAGAAGAGTTTATTTCTCAGTGAGTGTGATGTCACATTGAGCAAGAAGGAATACGTGAAGTGAAGAGATTTGCAATGCCAGTGTGCTAGTTCAGAGCTCGTCACTCACATCTGAATTTCTGGAGCATTGTTCTTGGCCATTTTTTAAACTTTTCACTTCAAACCTCCTGGAAAACAGCTAATAAGAGTGGTGCACTGAGTTGGCAAAATGCTGAATGTCATTTAGGTGTACATATATTTGCTTCATCTATTTAGACATCATCTGTTTTTATTTTTTTAAAAAGAGATTGCAAAGAGAGAGAAAATAATGCATACAGAAGAGCACTAAGAAGGGTTTTTCTTCTTAACTACTAAGAATTCTGAATTGATCTTACTTGGATGATGATAATTTTTCATGCCTCAGGTAAAGATATGGGGGGTAGATCAGAGATGAAGTTATGTAAAAACTACAAATTGTTTTTCAAACACTGAGATTAAAATTGCCAAAGTACCTCATGAATATTGCTTGATCAGCAAGAAACTCCAGAAAAATTAAAAATCCAGACTGGGACCATGCATAAAGGCAGTCTCAGAGGCAAAGAAGCATGATGTATTATCACAGAGGATGGTATCATTTGTATGTTCTCTGTGGACCTGAAAGGTCTTGTAACCCCCAGTATGAAAATGTATAATTAATTAACCTACCTGGATTCCTGTCAGCTGGAGCCAAGACTTTAATGTACAGCCTGTGAGTGAGACAGACTATATCAAAATAAGGAAATTCAGAAGCAAGTACCCTAGGCTGTATTCTGCCCAAAATATGCCAGCATCTTTCTGCTTCTTGGTCCCCAGGAACATAGGGGATTCATTGCTCTCTGAGAGAAAAAAAACCCACCAGGATGAGTGGGGTATCAAGGCTCTGGAATGCACAGCAGAACATTTCTGGAAGCAGATTGAGACCTCTGTACAGCAATAGTCTTTTCTTCTGGCCTGTGAAGGGGCAGAGCAGGTTTTTTTGTCCACCTGGCAGCCAGGAGTCAAGAGAGGCAGAGGAACAGACTAGATGGGCCTCCCTGTCAATTAGCATTTATGTACCTGGGGTCATCTGGCAAAAGAGAACATGTTCCTGCCTGTCCAGTTTTCAGACCAGAGAGGGAACTGGAGAAAGTTGAATAGTGTCTCTGGGTTATTGCAAAAGCAAAGAAGGTGACAAGCCAAGTGGAAGAAGGCAGGGATATCTGAGAGAGAGCTTATTGGCATGGGGACACTCAGCGTACTAACATAAGAACAAGTTAGAAGTTTAGAAGGAACCAGGGAATACAATGGCCAAGGGAAGCACTGGGCTGAGCAGCAGGTGTAGAGGGAGTGGATAAACTGAAGCCTTTAATGGCATGTGCTGCTGCTAGGATTAATATCATTTTAATACTTCTGATGTTAAATTTTGGAGCAAGCAATAAACTTTGTCTGCAGACAAAAGTATTCCTTCCAGGAAAGTTACTGTACTATCTTTCCAAGCAGAGGAAGTAATTTCTTCTTATCTTTTCCATCCAAATGCTGAACAGAACTACCTCTGATCAAAAGCATGACTTGGATGAGGAATGGTACAGTCAGATTTTTAAAACTGACACCACTAAGGCAACAGATAAATACAAGGGAAAAGCTGAGTCAAATCAAATGCTGAAGTATTCATGGAAGATAAATAATTGAAGAATAAAAATTGTACCTTGAGAAATTTGTTACAATATGGTAATTTTGTACATCCAAACTCCCCCTACTGCAAACTGGAATATCCTTCATCTCACTTGTGAGGCTTCTTCTTACAGTAATTTTATTTAACTCTTCCCTCATAAATTTCAGTTTCAGCATTCACTGCAGAAAACTGTCTTTTTGCATTGTAAAATAAATATACTAGTCCAAAAATCACACAAGATAGTATCTTTCTGTTTTCTTAGCGGTAGATAGCAAAAAAAAAAAAAAAAAAATCTAAAATATTCTGTATGTAAGTGTAAAAACCTATTATCGTCCTTGATGCCTGTAACCCAGTGGAATTCATGTTTTATAAATGAAATGTTAGATCTTATTTCTTTATTGACTGGCAAAAGCCAGGTAAAATCCCAGAAGAATACCTACAGTACATCTTTTCTGACATGGGGCAATTGGCTGTTTCATTACAGGGAAATCAAACTAGATGTAACTTGATTCTTTATTACCTTCTTGTAGGGCAGAAATGGATCAATCTTTGGAAACCAGCATGAATGATAATTTAGATGATAACTTGAAGAGAGCATATTTTAGTGTGTAAGGCCAGATAACATTACGAAATTTTGCATTAGAGCATTTAAAACTTAGTGAAAGGCACTGCTGCATAATCCCAAGCATTTAAAATTTAGGGACACTTTGTCAATACTTGTAAAATACATTTTTGTAACTTTTTATTTCATTATTACTTTTAAAGTGCTTTATGGTGTGAGGGCTGGGAAATATTTAGTGTTGTATACAGGGCTGTTATCTAATGGGTAGATTCACATGTTTTTTTGTCCATGTTAGATAATATATCCCCAGATCCCCTTAGTTAGTGTGACTGCTGGTCACGTCTCTCTAGTTGACAAACCTAAACTTCTCAGGTTCCATCTGTAGTCAGTCAAGAGCAATAGGAATTCCAGATGGTGATTCAACACATGTGTTTTAGATGCATTTCTATGGATGGAATGAAACCTGCTCTGGAGACCTTCCTTTTCCCTAATCTTTTCTAAGGTAGGCTTAACTATGTTTACAATTAAGCTTGAAAATTGGACTGTATAGCTAACTTGAAACAGTTACATTAAATGGGAAGTATCCCAGCTATACGGATTCATTTTTAATTACCTAACTATGCAAAGAAAATACATGGCAAAAATAAAGGGATATTTACTATGTACTGACTGATACAATACTCGACAGTATACAAGTAAAATGCGACATATCAACAGTTGGACTAGGTACATAAGCTTAATCATTATTAGAACATAATAAACTTTGCTAAGAGGAATCTTGAGGAGTTCAACAAAAGGAAATGTGAAGTCTTGTACTGGGGAGGAATAAACTGCCTACCAGTTGGAAAGCAGATTGGCAGAGAAGGATGTAGAGGTCCTGGTGGGCGCAAGATGACTATTAGCTAGCAATATGCCTTCACAACAAAGACCAAGAACATCCTGGGGTTGTATTAGGAAGAGTAGTGACAGCAGATTAAGGTGGGTGATTATTTCCTTCAGTTCAGACCTGGTGATAAGTATCTGTAGTGCTGGGACCAGTTCTGGGCTCTCCAGTATCAGACAGACATGGACTTAAAGGAGCACATCCAACAAAGGGCCACAAAGATGATTAAGGGATTGAAGAATCTGACATATTGAGAGAGAGCTGGGACTATTCAGCCTGGAAAAGGCTCAAGGGGGGGATCTTATCAGTGTGTATAATAAATACTTGATGGGGGTGAGTAAAGAAGATGGAGGCAGACTCTTCCTAGTGGTATCCAGTGAAAGCACAGGAGGCAATGGGCACAAACTGAAACATAGGAAATTCCACTTAAACACAGAAAAAATAAATTACTGTGTGGGTAGTCAAACACTGGTACAGGCTGCCCAGAGAGGCTATGGAATCTCAATCCTTGGAAATACTGAAAACCTCTCTATACACAATCCTGGTCACCCTGCTTTAGCTGACCCTGCTTGACCAGGAAGGTTAGACTAGATGATCCCCAGAGGTGCCTTCCAACTTCAGGTATTTCCAGTATCATTTTTTAACAAATCACAATACAAATGAAATCAGCATTTTTCTAATTGTTGCAAAGAACACAAAGAACAGAGTTATTTCTCTATATTTTTCTGGCACCAGCAATCTTATACCTTCTGTCAGCATGGAAACCCTTGATGTGATATTGAATTAAGAGCTACCTTTTGACAGCCATCTTCATGTAATATTCAAACCCTTTTTCCCCATCACAGATACAGTATAAGCCTGAGATCTCTGCTTGAGGAAGACAGAGAAGTTGATTCATACTTTTTTCTTGTCTAGATTGGGCTACTGCAATTTATTATTTTGGCTAAGTCACGCTAAAATACCTGCTTCAGCATCTCCAATTTTGTCAAAACATCAATTGCTACAAATCCAGCCCAACAGAATACTGTTTATCAACCCACTCCTTTAAGTGTTTCCATTTACTTCCAGTAAAATATCACATTTATTTTAAAGGAAAGCTTTCAGCCTGAGAACCATACTAGTCTTGCTAATTTGCGCATTTTATTTAATAGACTAAATTTTGAAAGGGGCTTTCAAGTATGTAGGCATAAGCATTCACACATGTAAGTAATAGAGTTTATGCTTGCAAAGCCCATTTTGACAAAAGGGATTTGCTTCAGAAAATTCTATCCAGTGTGTAGGTAAGTGCTAGATCCATCACATGCATGCAGAGATGACAATGTTTTTAAAATATATGAACAATTTTTTCCATGAGGAAAAAGTTTTGAGCACACCCATGGAGTCAGGCCTTTCAGAATCTGGCCTAGATTTAAAGTGGCTTTTCTACGGGAGGTGTCACTGTTAAGGCAGAAATTTCAGGACAAAGCTGTCACAGCTCACTTCCTGCTGTAGTAGTTTTGAGGGAAACAATCTGGTAGTTTGTACCACTGTCTCAGCTGTGTTTTTTTTCTCTCATAACCTTACTTAGCATAAATAGCTAAAAACAGAAGTGGAAACTGCTAATCCAAACCAATTTTCTGCATGAAAACCATAGACTTCTCCTTATTTGTGCATATAACCTAATAAATTGTTATTGAAATAGGTTGTTTCTTTTAAAAAGACATCTGACATTGATAAAAAGACCCCAAGTGATGGGGAATTTACCATATTCTTCACTAATCCATTGCAAAGCTGATTGCCCTCACTGTTATAAATGTGTATCTTGCATCTACTCTTTCAACTGAAATCCCCTGCGACTGTATGTTGGTTCAAGTAAGATGCCATGACTTGTGTAAGAGCTTAATACATCAATGACTGCTCCAACTGCTGACAATACAAAATGAGTGAGCTTTCCCCAACCATCAGATCAGATACAATAATCTTGTTACAGAACATTTATGCTTAAATTTAAATTTATAAAGCATTGCACAGGATTTTAACCATGCTATTTCACTGACCATAATGGAAATTGTCTGACTGCATGCCCTACAAGCTGCTGATATAATGTATGTGCTAGACAAGATATATGAAATGAATTGGGTGCTGCTGTGCTGGGATTTGTAATGCCTAAACTTTTAAGCTGCTTGACTTCCTTTCTGCTGTCAAGGTCCTGGATTAGATGACCAAGACTCAGTGGGAATAACAGCATAAATCAGTGGGAGCACATAGCTGCCTCACAGCAGCCAGGAAGTTCTGTAGGAAGCCTCTTTATTCTAGCTACAATAAAGCTTTAGCTATTGCTAAAGAGGAAATATATATTGAATTACATTTCTGGCTATGGTTTAGCAGCTTACTGTGCAATTAAAAGGCACTGGAGATGCCTTCTGTACTTCAAAATCATGTGTCCAGGAGGTAAAGATACTTATCCACTTCTGTGTGAGGGGATGAGGCAGAAGAAACACCTCAAAAGAAGGTAGTAAGGGTGATGGCTCTTTTACACAAGGGCTCCTAAGTTAACCCTCTTTTCCAGCATGTGTTAAATCAACAATCAGTTGCTTGCTCTGCCTGAATTATATTCCCCCACCACCCAAAAGATGAATCTAAGCACAGAAGACAGCATCAAATTCTTTTCTGAACTGCACTGAAAAGTTGTGTATGGCCACCATCCTCTAAATTTATTTCCTAGGCCAGCTCTCCAAAATAATGTTCCTGGCATCACCATTCTCTAACCCTAGCCCTCTGTCCCCTAACAAAGATTTTAATTCCAAGTGCCACATGCCCCTCAGCTTTTCACAGAATCACTACATGGTTAAGGTTGGAAGGGGTGTCTGGAAGTTATCCTGTCCAACTCACCTGCTTAAGCACAGTCACCTAGAGATGGTTGCCCAAGACTGTCTAATGGCTTTTGAGAATCTTCAAGGAGGGAGACTCCACAGACTCTCTGGGCAACCTGTGCCAGTATTCCCTGACCCTCAAAGTAAAAAAGTGTTTTCTGATATTCTTTATGGATTCTTTGATCTTGGTTGCCTGAAAGCTTACTTCTGAACTGTATGGGTTACTGTTTCCAGAATGCAGTTGCAGTACCACAACACCTCAGAGTTAGGACCTCCTGCTTTGGTGAGGTGAAGAGAAGTAGAGAAAAGAACTGGGGCAAAGATAATGAGGAAAATACAAGAATAATCTAACACATAGGGCTGGATTTTTGGACAGGGAGACACAACTTCTGCACTTCGCATAATGTATCACCAGGACTGCAAGTCACTTCATAATCCCATGTAAAAGACCCACCACTAAGTACAGCAGTTCTTTTCAGTTTTATCTCCATTTGCTGACCAATTTAGTGCCAGATTATTCTAGGTAAAAGAATTTTCAAAATATACTTCAAGAGTTATTTATGCATTTCATAGGAAATTGTTGTTGTCTTAAAAAATCAAACATCCCTGAAGTATTCATCACTGAAGGGATCAAAAATTATGTTTGCTCCTTTCATGACGATTGCCACTCCCAGAGAGCAACCTCTTCTAGAAAAGTCAGTGATCTGAACCCAAATATACAATATAAACACAGGGGTATAACAGGATCTTTCAAAGTTTGAATCACACAGAGTTAAACAATTATTGTCCTGAGACAGAGTTTCAAGTCCCTTGTCCCATGCCCCTAGTGTCTTGTTTAGTACTGCAGATATAACATTAGTCACACAGTTAAACTATAGTTCAAAACTGTGATCTAGTTAGGAGGAGGCAGAGTAAAAGTTAAAGACCTATTTACTATTTTGAATTGCACCATTTCTTTCCAAGTGAGCAAATCCCCAAAAGATGTTTGTCTCAGAATTAGAATTATATCTATCTATCTTCATTAATAGAAGAGATGTTACATGGGCAATAATTTGATAATTATAAATATTGTTGGCATAAGCAGGAAAGCAAGACATACCCTGACTGCATTATTTACATTTTGTGATAATCCTTTGAATGACTTCATTGTACTGAGTGTTTAATAAAGAAATCTTCACAGTGCACTGCAATGTAGATGGCTATAGTTTATGACCTGCTCTTGTGAACTGAAGAACATATACCTTATATAACGCTGGTCTAAAATATAATAGGTGTGCTCTTGAAACATGAGTTTGCAGGCTGTTCTGTTAGACCCCTGGCTGGAGCCCTAGAAGTTTATACACAAACCTCATTGTCGCCTTATAGATCTCTGCTGTTATATGCAGAAACTTGTCCTTTCAGTTTTGCACCTAAGAAGGAAGGTTGAAATATTTTAACTTTTCTTGCTGTCATTATGGCTGAAATGTGACATTCACCCTTGCAAGTATGCAAGGGGATTCAGTTAATCTTTATTTCTAGGTAACATTACCAATTTTCTTACCATACTTAACATGGAAAAACTTTTGTTCACTCAAGACGATATGTGCTGATGACAGAGAGGTACCTTCTGAGGTATGTGGATTTCAGAATGGCTGCATTTCTTTTTGCAGAGTCTTGAGATTCTAAAAAGTCTTCAGGGGATATGGCAAAGGCAAAAATAAAGATTCCTGAAGTCACTCTGTAAAAATGTACAAGAAACTTGTATAAATCGTGTAGACATTGGAGCAACAATATCTGGGAGACGAGGGACCTCAAACAGCACCTCCAAAACCTATCATTAAGTTCAGCTTTATATTACTATGTTACACACCAGCTGAGGGAACTCTTGCTCCCAGTTTTTTAGTAATCTAACAAAGTGGTTTTGTGTCTCTCAGCATTTAACATTCAATTTGTTAAATGTCACTGAAGAAAAATAAAATGAAAAAGACATCAGCTAATAATGTACTCTTTAATGTTTCATCATCCCATGACTCTGTGTTTCTCCATGTTGACCTAATTTGCCATGACAGGAACATGGTCCTTGTTTCAGAATATTCCAAGTGTAGATTAGTGAGAATTGTATGCTACCTTAGCAAACAGAGCCATCTTTATTGACGTTATTTTAATTGCTCATAGTAAAGATATACATCAAGAAAACACAACTATACTAAGTGGAACATGATTTATTTAGGTACCTAATATTTTAATTGCCCCAGTTAGGGGCCGATCCTTCCTCATACAGCACTCTGACATTCTTCTTACATCAAACCTCTTTGTAGTTATTTAGTATGCTGCCAGATTAGGCAAAATTGAGCTGTAAATACAAATTTTGTTAGGAATCTGACTTTCTAAATGAACCTCACAATATATAAAACCTTCAACTGGAATAGAACAAGTAGGCTAGGAAGTTAAAACGATAATATACCTTCCATTTATTGGTCATGTATTTAAATCCATTCATTAGTTACATGAAAATGACGGCAGTGGCTACTGCAGAGGAGTTTCAGCCATGGTGGACAGAAGTCCGTATCATAACACCGGAAGTACAAGTATACTGTAGCACTTGGAGATCTTAAGTGAGAAGATAAGAACTGAAAGCTGATAAAATTAAGCTTCTCTTTCACCTCCAAGACAGCCATCTCAAAACAAGATTGAGACATTCCGGCATTGTTGTGAGTAAGGTTCTGTTCCTATATTTAATTATTCTGTGAGTATAAAAGGACCTATATCAGTCATTACTATTAGGCGCCAACTCACAAATGCAAGAATTCAGAAAACTGGAGGCAGAGGATGAGCAAAGCAGTGAAGATTTAGGTTGGATGTCAGACTGGAACATACCGCTGAAATTATTGCAAAATACTTGCTGGCAGAAAGAATAATAAATCTGGCCAACTACATTTATTAAAAGTATTCTCTATGCATTATTTATTTACAAATAATCACCTTCCAGATATTTAAGTGTTAGAGAGACTCTGTTTTCCCCTAGAAACTTAATTAATTTACCTATCCCAGTATAACCCATTTATTCAATTTATCTACTTTTTTATTCTACAAGCTACTCATAATTTGAGCTGTCACATTAATATATAGTGATTCCAGTGCACTTAATCAGGACAACTCTAAAATGAAAAAATGGAAGGAAATGCATAAACATTTACAAGGTCACCTGCCAGCATATCATTTTCATAAGTGAAAGTATCCTATGAGACACACATTAACCTTAAAAGACAAGGTCAACATGAGAATACTTTTTTTTTGTTTATACCTAGATGCATAGGTTTCATGTGTACTACTTAATATCTACCATTCCTGTGAGATAATTATATTGAAAATTATTAGCCTCAAATGCAGCACCACAAAAAGAGTATACTCAAATAAATATTTAATTTTTCATGTTTGCAACCACACGTTGCATAGTTTCATATATTCCTCCCTTATGATCCCAAATTAGTTTTGGCAACTCTCACTGATTACTGTGTACTCTCACTTTCAAACATTTTATATTCATTCAGAGCAATGGATTAATAAAAAGAAAATATCCATTTCTTCCAACAAAGATTAGAGGTGAGGAAAGAGATAGACAAAGTAGGGGAATAATCCATGACAATCTATGAAGTTTTCATGTACTTGGGATCCTGTCTGTAACACTATTATCCCAAACATAAAATTAAGCTGTAGCCTGCAGTCCCATTATCTGCCTGTTGTAGATGATAAGGGACAGAAGGGAAATGTGGGGCAGTGAAGTATGGCGATTTTCATCAATGCCCTCAGTGTCAAACACGATAGTATCATTCCACTCAAAGAAACTTTAGACTTGATTTCAATCACAGGCAACGGAGAGCACCAGGCACTTCTAGGATGCAATTAGTTATTTTAGATGTCTATTTTGGATACGCTCAATCACATTCTGAAGATACATAGCACTCAACAGTGTATAGGACCATCTAGACAATTAATTCCCTTGTGGACAATGTAGATGTGCATATTTTGTCAAAGCCCATGATATGTCTTCGATTGCTTTGGCACATTTCTTTCATTTGGGAAAGTCAATGAGTAGCCTTATGAGTGACTAACACCACTGATATGTGTACTCCACAAGTCACTCAATCAGTTTGATGACTTACAATGCCACATATTATATTATCCAAATATTTGTTCATTATTAGATAAGCTTCAGGCAATGCTGTGTCCTTCTGGCCAGTTGCCTTTTCTGCTGAAACATTAGATCAGATTTATGTCTCTGCAAAGCTTTCACCAGGTCTCTGTTTTCTGAGGGGTATATGAGGACATCACTGAAGCCCCGTGCTCTGAGTATGCATTCAGTTAGTGTCACTGCCACCAGTTTCCTTTGTTCAATGCCAACGCAGGGAACCACGGGGAAAGCTCATACCGTGGCATATCAGTTATTGACAACATGCAGCTCCCTATTTTCATTTTTTTTATTTACAAGTCCAGTTAAACACTGAGCAGAGCAATGTGTATGTTGCTGGCCTCATGGAAAAGAGGTGACAGAATTTAAGAGCAATATTTAAAGAAAGTAAAAGTAAGAAAGAATTAATCACCCATCAGCACTCCTTATAAAGATTAATGTTTTCAATACAAGGCACATCATTAGATTCCCAGCTACTTCAAGGATTATTCAACAACACTTTCAGCCAAAGGAGATCTTTTTTGACTCTACATTTTCACTTAAGTTCAGATCTTATTTCTTTAGGTCTAGTGCCTTCCTGTAGTAACCCAGTGCTTTCTCACTTCCAGGTTAAATCATGGTATATGGCACTATTCAGAACTACCCAGAAAGGTAAAATTTGGTGGCCCTACTTATTAAGCAACATATCTGAAAGAACACATGAGCCTTGGCTGCACTAGCTATAAAATGACTAGAACAAAGTTTGAGGTGGTCACTTGGAACCATGAAACTGCTAATAGACAAGTTTCTGACTTGTGAGATCCCATGTCCCTCACTCTCTGACAGCATGGTGGCAAATTTAACCTCAAGTGTTGGCACTTACACTGCTGCGCCATTAGCAACAGCAAAAATTTCTCATGAGAGCTGATCTACATTTGACTTTTTTAAAACTGTTACTATGTTATCAGCTGGCATTTCTAATTAATAGAATATTTATAACAGACACTTGTTCCTCAGCCTGTTCAATGCTAGGCTACAGATCAGACTCTAGCATGGCAAGGAACAAACTTCTGCTCTAGGCAAAGTTTATAATTGCTTTAATGCAATTATATATGCATATATATATATACACAGAGGTATATATATAGTGCAGGTCTGCCTTGAGATCTACTTTTTTCTGGGAATTTATTTGTCTTGATTAGACTGAATCTTGTTATCTTCAACCATGCATTCTTCTAGGCTTTTTTAAACAGACTGCTCATGGAGCTGTGAGAGTTTAGCAGGAAATAAATAAAGGAATTCTTTTGACATTAAAAGGGTTCACAGGAGTTCCCCTTTTCAATGCTTTTATGTATATTTCTGTAAGATATAATTTTAAAATTATGTGTTGCATTTGGAGAATGAGTGCTTATATGGAAAACTTTTTAACATATAAATAAATAAGTGTATCCCATGAAAGCTAAGTAATTCCATATCTTGATATACTAGTTTCATGCTGCGGATGCAGTCCAGCAAGTGAACTATTTGTAGTGTAATACTATAATTACTACAATCCACAATTACCATTTTTAACTAAGGTAGATTTTTAAATCTCTTTACAGCTATAAACTAAACATTGATATTTACCTTGAGCTCTATTCATGTTACATTTCATCCCATCTTGTCTTGTCAATCGATGCCTAATGCAGTGTTACTCTAATTATATACATACATTGTAATTATATTATAAGTAGAATGCTTCCTATTAGATATAACAGTGCTTTAGACATGGGTAGACTATAGAAACAATACTCTATGAAGTTGTGTACGATGATTCTTACCTAAACAAAGAGCTGAAATGTCATATGAAGATGAAGCACAATAAAAGTGATTGATATGTCATTTTTTGTGCTAGTTAAGATATTGTGTGCTATCTGACTATTTCACAATGCACTGTAAACACAAAAAAATTGTATCATAATGCCAGCTGAAGATATATATTTCTGTTACTGATTTAACTTGTTTAAATTACACTATTGTTTTCAAGGAAAGCTTATAATGCTTCTTAGATGACTGACATGTTTTCTTTTTAGCTTTAGTACTTTACAGAAGAAAAGATGAAGCAGAGAGCACATCAAATCTAGAAAGCACGTGCATCACCTATTATCAGTCACCTAGTTCATACTTGTCTCATTAATGTGGTTTCAGAAGAAGGTCAGACCTGTAGCAGATGTATTACTCAGGTGACAACAGGAACATCAGCACTGATGCATATTACTCACAGAAGTAAAACCTCTCTGCTCGGGCCATTGCTGCCCAATCAGGACACCATTACAATGAATAAATTGTTACACTTAGTTTCAGAAGTGTATATAAAAAAGAACTGCTATCAGTACACTTCCTTCAGATCTACAGAACAGATCTCAGATGCAGACAAATGAGGAATTTTGGAGAGAGAGGGGGGAAAATGTGTAAATATTCTCTAAGTGGGTCATACCATATGGGAAGAAACCTACAAGGCTGGTACATTTCCAAAGCATGAAGTAGACAACAACAAACAGGGTGGATCAACATCCCCAAGAGGTATTCAGTGCAGGCTGCAAAACCTAATCTAAGTGTCTAAATGTCAGTACCTATATGTAAACTAAGTGTCTAACATCCCATTACAGTCAACTGAATGTTAGTCAATACAAGCAAGAGGACTGTACATCTGACAAAATGTCATTAGCTACTTTCGGGTGATTTTAAGAGCCCTCTAGAATCTATTAATTGTATTCACTAGGTGGAAGCTTAGATACCTAACTCACATGTTAGTGCTTGCATTTAGAAAAGTAAATTTAGTTTTTTAGAATCCAAAGCTCACTATCAGCTCTGGGCTGTGTTTTTAATTCTGGGAACAAATTATAATCTTGTGAGCACAGGAATCAAAAGTATAGAAAAGCATTTTTGCTTCTTAGCCACTCAGGATGAACTCAGTATATAAATGAAAACCACAAGCTTTAACATTCTGTAGCCAGGTGTCACAGTTCAACCCCAGTTGGCAACTAAGCACTGTGCAGCCACTCACTTACTCTCCCGACACTGGGATGGGGGAGAGAATTGGAAGAATAAAGGTGAGAAAACTCGTGGGTTGAGATAAAGGCAGTTCAATAGGTAAAGCAAAAGCCACACACACGAGCAAAGCAAACCAAGGAATTCATTCACCACTTCCCATGGGCAGGCAGGTGTTCAGCCACCCCCAGGAGAGCAGGGCTTCATCACACATAACGGTTACAAATGCCACAACACCAAATGTGCCCCCTTTCTTCTCCCAGCTTTGTGTGCTGACCACGATGTCATATGGTATGGAATATCCCTTTGGTCAGTTGGGGTCAACTGTCCCAGCTGTGCCCACTCCCAACTTCTTGTGCCCTGCCAGCCTACTTGCTGGTGGGGTGGGCTGAGGAGCAGCAAAGGCCCAGGCTCTGTGTCAGCCCTGCTCATCAGTAACTAAACCATCCCTCTATTAGCAACACTGTTTCCAGCACAAATCCAAAACAGCCCCATACCAGCTGCTAGGAAGAAAACCTGACCAAATCCAGTACACTAGGGACAGACTTGAGCATAATCAGTTATGGGCTTGGGGGGCATGTGTCTGTTTCTTCTCAGAGTCCCATGGTCTGGCCCACCTATAACACTACTTTATTGAGTTTCCACACAGCAGCAATCTTAGCGTGCTGGTCATCTTGGTCTTGCCCCCTGGCATATGCAAAATAGCTTGCTCTTCTTTACAGAGAAAATAACTTCAAAATGTCAAATGGGCTGTGGCAACCAGTGCCCTGTACACAAACCATGACCATGAAGCAAGCGGGCTGGTGTGACTTGCTCCTGCGTGCAGTAGTAACTCACTCCTCCCAGACGTGTTCTCCTGTGGTCTTTGAGGAAACTGAGCCGATACTGAGTCTGGTGCTGCTGTGTAAGGATGCAGGACAGACCACAAAGGCTAAGAGAACAAGAAAAGGAGGTTAAGAGAATGGAATATGTAGCACCAATTTCACTGTGGAAGGCTTGAGAGGCTTCTACAGCTGAAAGACAAGTGAAGTTGGATTTTAATTTTTATTTTAAATTACTATAGGACTGCCCCTCTAAGTCTCTCTTGAGACCAATCTGGTTGTCTCTAGCAGAGGCCACAGTCAAATTATTTCTGAGTTTTGAAAAGATTAAATTTGACTCAGTTTATTACCAGTCTTAGAACATTTTTCTTTCTAGCACATACTCTCCCCAAAATTATTAACATTGTCTTCAGTTTTACCTGGGAATTTTCAGGTTTTCCCTTTTTCTTTAAGCATAGGAATACTTGGGGTTCTGTTGTCAGATATCTTCAGGTCTAGGGCATATTTGACACATGAGGAAAGGCTGAATGGGCTGGGGATATTCAGCCTGGAGAAAAGAAGGGTTGAGGGGTTTTATCAATGTGTGTAATAAATAACTGATGGGGATGAGTGAACAAGATGAAGCCAGGCTCTTCCCAGTGGTATCCAGTGAAAGGACAAGGGGCAAAGGGCACAACCTGAAATGCAGGAAATGCCACTCAAACATAAGAAAAAAAGCTTTTTTGCTGTGAGGGTGGTCAAACACTCTAGCAGGTTGCCCAGAGAAGCTGTGTGTCTCCATTCTTGGAGATACTGAAAACGTGACTAGCCACAGGCTTGAGCCAGCTGCTGCAGCTGACCCTATTGTGAGCAGGGGTTTGGACTGGATGATCTCTAGAGATGCTTTCCAACCACAGCCATTCTGTGATCTTGTGATTTCTCAGTGCCATATGCCTGGTCAGTAGAAGATTATGAAGCAATAAAAGATTTTTAATAACCCTTTCAACTTTCTGAAAACTTCAAGATCATTATTGTTTCCACATGTTACACAAGACTATTTAGAAATTTGCATTGCATTAGAAGTTTAGCATAAGCACAGTAACAGTTAACCTTGATAAACACAAATCAAAGTTTAAAGCACTTTCATATTCATTGTCCCTTTTTGTTTATCTCTTCAGCCTTTAATTTCCTAGTTCTTTTATGAGAAACTGAATCCCTCTGTATGTCATGGTTGCCAACTGAGAGCCAGTGACTAGTGAAAGGCCATAACTCATTAGCAAAATAACCTTAATCTACAAGTTTAATGGACTTTGCCTATCGACAAAGCACACTCAGAAAGCTACGATCCCTTATAACACAGTCATGCACAGCTCTGAGGATCAGCTGGGGAAGCAACCCTGTCCTCTACTCTGATTTAGATCCCCATCTCTGCTTCCTTTGAGGGTATGCAGCATCTCTTGGAGGTGCATGTTGGTGTACCTTAAGGCAAGTCCCAAGGCAGTAGTTTTATCCCATTGAGTCATAACTGACTGTCCATCTTTCAGCTGCACAAAATATGGCTTACGTTGAAGTCACTTGCTGAATATACTGAAGCACTGTTTTGAAAATATATGTTTGTATTTTCAAAGTAAGGTGAATTTCCACGTACAGCTGAAGCAAGACTTAGAGATCAATGAAGTCCCTCAGCTGATACAAAAAAAAGATTGTGTAGACTTTAGAATAATCAAAGAGTTAATCTAGTTTCATTCTTACATGACTAAAACCCACTGGTAGGCTTTTATTATGCTAATTTCCCAAACTTGCAAAGCAAAAAACTCAGTAAACTGAAAGTAACCAAAGGGGCTGTTTGGTAGAGACAGAAATGAACTGTGTCTTTTGAAGTGTTCCAAAGAAAATGTGTTCAGAATATTTAAGTCTCAAGTGAGTTGCCAAAGGTTATTCATTCACAAGTGAGATAAATTCATACCTGTCAAATTGTCTGGATCCTCTGTGTGATCACTAGGGCCTCAAATAATTTATTTTTTTCCCCTGTGAAAGTTCAATATTTTCATGTATCCAAATTTAGTAGCATTTCCTGTGTCTGAAAGTAAATTAATTCATTTTCCTTTCATCTCACTTTCCTCTTTTACCAGACTAGTGTGGAGAGGAGAAAAAAAAATATCCAGGTTGGCTGACACAAACTGTTCTATATACAATTTCAGAGTGGAAACAGCCTGCAACCTCCATACACAGACACTGTATTTGCAAATAGCGTCATTTTAGTAAAACACTGTGGCTGTCATTGATTTAAAATGGGTGTGTGAAATATTGTTTCAAACCTGCTTAGTCTTTAAACACTTTTACACTGCCTAAGTTCTCATATGTGCAAAAGAAGGGTATACAAACCCCAAAACTTCCCTTCTTCTTCACTTTGGTACCTGATCCAAAAAGAATTATTATATGCAGCCTGAGCTTGTCTTATTTTAATAATACGAATCACTGTTTCCATCAGGCAAAGTGTGGAATGAATTTGTTATCAGCCCTGTGGACTGATGAAAATTCAGTGGAGCAGGGTTAAAAAAGAAGCTGAGGAGTCAGAAAGAATAGCAGAAACCTTATCTTTTCAAAGAAAAAGAGACGGTCAGGTGCCCTGGTTTCAGCTGGAACGGAGTTAACTTTCTTCTTAGTAGCTAGTACAGTGCTGTGTTTTGGCTCTGATGTGAGAACAATGTTGATAACACACTGACATTTTTAGTTGTTGCTGGGTGATGTTTATACTAAATCAAGTACTTTTCAGTTCCTTGGGCCCTGCCAGCCAGAGGGATGGAGGGGCACGGGAAACTGGAAGGAGATACAGCCAGGACAGGTGACCCAAACTAGCCAAAGGGACATTCCATACCACATGACGTCATGCTGAGTATATAAACTGGGGGAAGAAGCAAGGTGGGGACATTTGGCGTTTGGGCGTTTGTCTTCCCGAGTAACCATTACACGTGATGGAGCCCTGCTCTCCTGGGGGTGGCTGAGCACCTGCCTGCCCATGGGCAGTGGTGAATGAATTCCTTGCTTTGCTTTGCTTGTGTGTGCAGCTTTTGCTTTACCCCTTTTTCCCACCTTTCCATTTTGTTATTATTATTAGTATTATTGTTATTATTGTTCTTACCTCTTTATTCTGTTGAAATTATTAAATTGTTCTTATCTCAACCCTTGACTTGCACATTCCTTTTCTGATTCTCCTCCCCATCCCTCTGAGTTAGGGGAAGTGAGCAACTGGCTGCATGGTGCTTGGTTGCTGGCCGAGGTTAAACCACAACATCAGGGCAGGCAACAGAGAAACAGTTTGCTCATGAAGCCAGAACAGCAAAAATGGTGGACAGAAGCACTTACCAGGAGTCATGTTCCTGGAAGACACAAAAAGAGACAGATATTGATACTGTGGAGTTTTCCTATACTTTCCTAATTGTTCTTTATACTAACTGCACATAATATCAATTTAGATTGCAAGTGGATTCAAGGTCACAGTCACTGCATAGCCATTTTTCTAAAAGAATATTCATTTTTTTACAATTCTGACTGCATGTCAGATAGCTTAATTTTATTTACTTTCACAAAGAAAGAAAAGGAGGAAACAAGTCTCATGTATCTGTCACATGCTTTATGCTAACTAGGTTGACACTGAAAAAGCAGAACACAGTTTCGCAAATAATAATTCTGTTTTATATTTTTGTATACTGTACTTTTTACTTTTTCTGTTTTGGTTGGTAAAGTGCTGTATTTCACAACGTTTATGTCCTACCTTTTGCTGCATTTAGCATCTCAGTGCAATGAAATAAAATGGAATTTTGAATAAGTCAGTGGGACAAAATTTGGAAAACCTCTGTATACATTCTCTGGCTTAGGTAAGCAATTTCAGAATTCTTACTTCTCCATATAGTACCATTAGATCTCCCAGAGAGTAAAATACCTTCAAGTATATATCTTTCATTCTATTGAATTTATACCTTTCTGGATAAAACTGTAAATTCTGCCATTCAGTCACACTAATGTGGTTGACATCTCTTTTTCTGAAAATCCATGCATAATTTTTATTTTGAAATTTATGCATTACTCCTCAAACCTCATTTAGGATATGATCGTTCTGAAAAAAGCAACTAACATTTTATCTGCTGTGCTTGATTATGTATGATTCATGATCGGGAATAACTATTGGAGGAGACTTAAAACAATGAAATATTCAATCAAAGCAAAACTGAAATATTCAGTCTCCTAAGATCGAAAGATTAAAGGATTCCATGCTTGTACTTTGAATCAGGCTATACTGCTCCTTTGGATAACATTTTTTATATTTCTATATGTAAGCTAGAATGTGCATACAAATGAAATACAAAAGAGTAATTCTATCATTGTTATTTCGAAAGAACTTCTTTTATATTTGACCTTTTATTATAATAGAAAGCTATTTTATATATATATTTATATATATTTATATATATATATATATAAACCTAAAAAAATATTTTCTGGGGTTCTAATAGTACTAATAATGTACTATTTTCACTACTGTAATCCAGTACTGTAAAATTTACAAAGCTGATATACTTTGATCCTGCTAAGAGGAGAATCTGGCCCAATGGGGTCAGAGAAGAATGTAGCAGCATATGTATATTGTATAAATACAAATAAAATAGATCACAAGGTTCTCAGAAAATGACAGCTACTTTAATTCTTAAAGGGCTTAGACTTCCAACCCCTTTAGAAATTATGAAATGAAGAATAACAAAAAACAACCCCCCATTATTATCGAAGCACAAGTGGTATAAGATCATTTATCTTGATGGATGTCACCTTAGAGCACATATTATCCCTATCTCTCAAAGTGTTTTTTCTCCCTTATTTCATCTCTGACATTCATTGTAAATTTAATGATCCACATACGATTTGCTGGTGTCTCAGTCTGGTGTTTTGAATCATGAAACTAGTGCTAAATTTATGGCACTGCAGTACCACTTAGTGAATCATTAAGCAGTACAGTGATTTTAATGATTTGGATCATACTGGACCTCATCACTGTATAATGAGGTTCCATTTAGTGTAAATTTTATGTAAAAATTCAATTTGCAAACCAACAACATGAAACTACAACATTTTTTCTAACCTGACATTGTATTTATTTATCATGATTTCCACCAGTGTTTCACACGGGGAAAGAAAATGCTGCCTCGTTAAAAAAATAATTTTTTACAGTCCTCACACCACTGAAAAAATATGTGATTTCAGATTGGTCTTTTTGTAGAAATTATTCTTAAACATAAACCTCTAGAGGGCTCAGATATGGTTATTACAGTATGCTGCATTAGATTGCAGTATTACTGATCTGGGTAAGCACTCAGAGAAGTGATCGTTCAAAGGGGTCCCAAACCCTTCTCTGCTGTCTGAGAGGATCCACCAATGCAGAGAGGAACATTCGTTACTGCCCAGCTCAACAGAGTTGGGCCACCCCATTGCTGTTTCCATTATAAACTCTGTTTCTGAAGCTGAAGGCTTTCCATACTGAGTATTTATACCTTGCTTCTCTAAAATACGCTGAAGGAACTGAATAAACATCTGTTACCAACCCAAATACAGACTCCCCACTTTGAGCAATTTTACAAGTGTAATAGGTGCAATGGAGCTCTGTATTGTTATAATAGCTAGTAGTTCATATAGAAAATTTTTCATTGGCAGACTAGTAATTTTGAACATTTATTTTCAGCAAAGTTTGCTTCTCAATTTAATTTTTATCAAAGAAAAGCAATCTGAAATATTTACAGGTAATTGGATCATTCTCTAATTCCATTTCATCTAACCTCTTGGTAGTGTTAACTAATATGGTTGGCCCAGAGACCTAAAACAGAATAACCTTAATATGAAGGAAGCACGGTTCTTTAAAAGACTGATGGTTTTTCAGTTCTTCTGGTCCAGAGACATATATTTGAAGAGCTTGAGATCTGGTTAACTAAGTTACTGAAGCACTACATTATTTTTGAGGTGGTGTAATAAAATGGGGATATATTAAAAATCCTTAAATTAGTTGATCTGCTAGTTCAACAGCGCAGGGCAGCTCAGACTCTCTTAAGTACTTTACAGATGTCAAAGGTAAAAAAGAGGTAAATAGGATGAGAGAGGTTTTTTTAACCTCCAAAGGAAAAATGAAAGTAATGAGTAATAGTCACCATGAAGTAAATTAAATGCATATAACTGGCAAATAAGCAAAGTAACAGGACGACTCTAACAAAGTCTCCAAGAAATGCTTGCAAAAAATCCTAGAATAGTGCAGCAGCTTTTCTTCATGACTGCTCAACTTAGACACCCACTGCCAGACATGGCGAAACTTTCTTTTTAAACAGCATCAATGGCTAAGGATTATGTGGTCCTACTTACCTGTGCATTTTTAAAATGAGGAGTAATATAACAGAGATAGAAACTCCTCTCAGCCTTTTAGCTTTCTTTCCATGGTGCAGTTGTAGGCACAATATTTTATAGAATGAGGAACATTCAGTAATCTGACTTGAGAAATAGTAAATCTTGCTATATAAAGTTGTGCAGTTGCTGTGGAGTTTTAAAGAACAGTAGGGGAAATGAAATACAAGATCTGTAGCAAACAATTTTAAACATATCTTTTTAAAAAATTTACAGTTGAATCCACATTTACTTGTAACAGCATTGTACCACAGAACTGCTAGCTCTGCAAAGCAAAACCTGTTTTTTAGCTGTATGTGCAGAACCCAGTGCATATTTGCTACTATAGGTTTAGGAAATAGTAAGGCTTGTTTGCATCTGGCTGAAGGGATACACACATGCATGCTCTCACATATCACAGATTCAATAATACTCTTATACATAGGTTTGTGAGTACCAGAGCTAAACAAGCCCCATTTCCTAAGGATTTCTGTGTCACAGCTGATACCTTCTCCTTCCTGTTACAGATGCTAAGTTTCCAGTAAATGTTTCCTGCTCACAGAAAGTACATCTATTTTGTGTGAACTCTCTGATGTCTAACGATGGTTGAACAGTGGTTGCAATCTTCTCTTCAATGGGGTCACTAGCAGGGTCTCTCTCTTCAGCTTTGCAATCTACCTTACACATTTCCACAGATTCATGATCCATGAAATTTATACTGTGCTGTGAAATTTGGTAAAAACTAACTAAAGGGTATTAAGAGAGGAGGGGTTGATGGAAATACTCAAACAGACCTAGAGAGAGATAGTATAAATGTAGATCTTTTTCCTTTGTGATCAATATTGTTCTCACATCATAGCCAAAACGCAGCACTGTACCAGCTACTAAGAAGGAAGTTAACTCCATCCCAGCCAAAACCAGGACAGGTTAGCAGTTTCCTCAAAGACTTTTATTTAAATTAGGTGGAACATTTTAATTTGCTTTTATCATGATCTCAGTAATTTGTTAACAACAAGATTTTTTTAACATGCTGTATCAACCCAGCTCAGTCAGAATATTCAAATAAAATGGCTTGCAATTTTTCAGTAAAGTGTGTGCAGCAAACCACAAAAAGGCTTTAGAATATCTAAAGGATACTTTTGTTATAGCATAAGCCAGAACTAAAAACTTTTTTAACGAGAAAAAATCTGGTCTGTCATGTGAGGCAAAGGAAACTATGAGGGTTGGCAAAGATACCCCAACATGCACCTCTGCCTGATGCACTCTGCAATTCCCAGGTGCTTGTGCTGGTTTTCTAACGAAAAAAAGTTTTTTGTGAATGAAGAAAGATCTACTCATCCACCAGTCCTCACCAGTTCCTGGCCATTGACAAAACTCTGGTTAATTTCAGGCAGGCTTGGTAGAGTAATAGAAGAGCCAAAGACAATTAATTGGAACAAATCTTTCAGGAATGAGCAGATGGGTTACGAATGGTGTCCATAGGTAGCCATAAGCCTGCTGACCTAACTGGTGCATGCAGATAGCCTGCTGGCACACGTGCAGCCTGGAGTCAGCGAGGTCTCTGTGGCCACTTGCCCAGACAGAAGTTCAAGTGTATGGGAGGTGACTGTGAGTGCTGTAGCAAGAGAAGAGGAGGTGTGAAAGAGAATTGAAGGTGGTGCAGTAGGAAATGGCATTATTTTGTGCATTTAGAAGATGTAAGACTCACATCCACAGGTGACTAAAAATCTCCACCATTCAATGAAAACTTGTTTCCTTTTATTCTCATGACTTGTCAAATTAACTTTACATAGCCAGTGAACAAGTGATAGTCTACCCTTTGGAAAACAGCAGCTACAGGGTATCAGCAGCACCAGTTATGTTATTGCAAGGACTTTCTCAGGTCATTCAGGTTACCCAGGGCATCTGGACCACACAAGCAGTGCGACCCCTACAAGCAGTGTTCATAACAAATCATGCTTTGAGTGATTTCTCAGCAAAGGTTAGCTAACTGACAGGTTAGCATGACAGCTTTTTGTTGGTTGCCTGAGCAGTTTTGTTCCAGCTCATACAGAGCACACAGTTCATCCAACATAGAGATTAGATACCTCAACAGATACCAAATAAAGCTTCAAAGCAGATAACATGACACTATTCAGAAAAAAAAAAAAAAAAAAAAAAAAAAGTATTGTTGTAGCATTTGGGCTATTGAGAAGGCAACAGGGTTCAGAAAAAAACCTGTCACTGTTGCCAAAGGTCACTTGTGATTCTGGCCAACAGCCTAAACCACCTCAAAGGTTAACGTATGTTTCAGAATATTTCATGTAAAACAGATGCTTTCAAGACAATTGGAATTATCCACCTGGTAAATCAGCATTTTTTTAAAATGTTGGCTAGAATCTATCTCAAGCTTGAATTATTTCTCTTACAAACTATAGATCAGTCATGTATAGTCTTTATTTTAACAGTAAAACCAAAGCTAAAAAGTTTCAAAAATGCAGTTTTTAAATGTGCAAATGTCATTTTGTGGCTGTGAATTGCGAAAAAAAAAAGGATCCAAGCAAACCCTGAAAACAAAACAAAAAAATGACAAGCCACTACACACACACAAATCCAAGGTTTGTCATAGATAAGCCAGAGGATGAATAGCATTTTAATACTTGAAAGTCTGTGTACTCTTTGATTTCAGACAGCTTTGTTTTGCCAACTGCATTTTCAGGCAGTCAAGGACAAAAATATTAGACACAGTAAACTTGGTTTTGGCATCTTACCCACAATATGACTAGATAAACTTGTATTTTTCTAAGTTTTTATTCAGTCATTTCTTGTAATAACAAGTAATTCTTCTGCTTAAAATTTAAGTTGTATGACGCTGATTTTTAAAAACACTGTGTAATGTTTTGCAACTTAGTTATCTGGAACTATGTCTATGTATCAGGCCATAGTCATCTCCAACATCAGTTTAGTATGCTTTATTCAAGATCATATTGTACTTGGCATGATATGGTTTATTTTTTTTTAATTTGACATTTAATTGGTGTGTAATAAAAATCTATATCATAAAAGCAAAGAAAACTTTCCCACAGGAAGAATTTCCATTTCTTTGGTAATCTGCATTTTTTCAGGATGTTTCTCTCTTCTACACAGAGCAGCACCAGCCCCTTTACCTACAGTGCTAACTCATATGATCGTAATTTTATGGTTTAGCAACAAGTAACCATATGAAACCCAATAACAAGTAGAACTTTGTTTGGCAACGGCATGAGTGATATTACAAGAAAACCTGAATGAAAATGACATTGAAAAGCAGAATTCTGCTAAAGAATATTGCCGTCAGCCTAGTAACCTTAGGAGATATTTGGATAAAGATAATCGGAGGTCCTATTTATAAGGACATGTGGACTGCAAAAAAACCTATGCAATTTTTATCAATTCTAAGGCTGCAAATTAATTTCTTGTACTTAAAAAAGCTCATATTTTTCCATTCACAGGCATTTACTTTTCACCATGCTTTCAGTGCAGGAACTTTTGCTCCCTTTTTTCTCTGTGCATCCTCCATGATATTAGTGAAAAGGAGCAATATAGACATTTACAGTGTAAGTGTTGTTGGTACACATGTACATGTACATGCATTTAGTGTATGCACTAAAAAGGTGGAAAACTTTTGGAGTCCAGTTTTTATGAAAACCTCAAGGACCATCAATTTAATGGACAAAATAACATAGTTAAATAAGTTGTTTCCTATACTATTGCTAGTTATTTAATACTGAGTTCTAAATTATTCTTTAACATCAAGAAACCTGGAATACAATATGATTTATTCCAAACCTCTGGAATTTATTGGTAGCCCATTGTTGATCTTATCATTCAGATTTTAAAATATCTGATCAGGGAATTTTTCTGCTCCAACAGTTTTAATTTTGCAAGCCACTGGACCTTAATGTGAACTAATCTCTTTACTTATTTTGTATGTGTGTGTGAGAAATCTAAGAAGATTTTTTTTTTGTTTAAAATAATGAGTTTATGTGCATGCACAGCAATTACTGACATTTCATAAAGTTCATATTGCTGTCCTGTATATCTCAAATGTTTGTATCAGGGCACCAAAGAGGAAAAAGCCACTGAGAAAACAGAGCCTGAATGCGACACTAGGTTTATACAGGAGTGAGTCCATTTTAATAGCACAATTTTTGCTTTATTACATTGTACTTCAAAGAGACCCGAACATAACTCGTTTCCAGTTTTCTCCTCTTTTACACTAATAAAGTCTGTGCTAAGGCTATTCTGCCATGGAAAGTAAATATATCCTTTCTTGTACCATGTACAGAAACTATAGGAAGAGTTGCATTAGGAGAAAAGAGTGATATATGGCCAGGTAAACCTTAAAATAAATTTCATGCTTATAAAGCTGTTTGAAAACAGAGAAAAGTGGAAGTAGCAAGTGTAGGAATATCACAGAAACCTATGGTTGTGTTAATACATAGATACAAGGTATCAGGCTGTACCTGGAGTTTCTACTTAGATGTCCAGTAAGTTTCTGAGAATTGCACTCCAGCCTTGTTCAAGTGTCAACTATGGCATTACCTAGATTAATTAGTTTGGATTCTGATACTTTGGAACATAAAGGACTGTATTGGTTTCAATGGTTTGTTTAACAATGACTACTCAGTCAGCACTTAATGAAGAACCACAATCTACCTAGTGGACATCAAGTGAGAATTTTGCAACTGAGAAGTAAATTTGAAAAATAAGAGCAGTTCTGTAAAATAACAATAATAATAACAACAATAATAACGTGAAACTCCTCAAGCCTGGATTTTAAGCTACTACTCTCTTTCAAGGGATCTATGAAGTTTGAAATCACCCTTGAAATCCTGTCTTATAATACTTCTGATATGTTCTAATTAGGGGACTATCTGAAAGGGGAAAGTTCAACTATGTATAAGCTAACGAGCTTGTGCTTTATCCACTTTCATGACTTTATGAATCTCAGCTGTATCAGCCTCAGTCTTCTCCTCCACAAACTGAAGGACACAAGCCTTTCAAGGATCTTCTCTTAAATCAGCTACTCTGCCTCTTAACTCTATTTACTCTCCTAAAATACATTTGTCCTTCTATGGAGAGGCCAGAAGTCTTACACAGTAGGAGCTTCCACTTTGTCCTTCCTTCCTTTCTTTGAGATGACCAAAATTCTGAAGGCTTCTTTTTGGGCTTTTCCTGCCCACCAAGCTGATGATTTCAAGGACTGACATTTCTCATGGCTGTGACTTCTAGGTCAGAGTTCAACATAAAGACAGTTCAGATTATTTATTTTTTTTTACCCTAAATGCTTTACATTTATTGCATTGAACTTATTTTGCCATGTTTTTTCCCACTGACTCAGATTTTTTAGGTCATTCTGGAGTCCCTTGTCAGTGGTGTAACAATTTTACTCAAAAGGGAATCATCTACAAATTTAGAGAGAGATTGCTTGATCTAGTGCCTTCTCCCGATCATTGATGAAGATGTTCAATAAAATTGGTCTAACCAACTACCCATGTAGTATCTGAGTATGGATTTATCTCTATTCTGAAAAGGAGCCAGTAAGGCTTGTCCTCTGCTAGCTATCCTTTAACCAACTTCCATAAAGTTTTTTGGGGGAGCGGGGATCGTGTTATCATTTTATCAAAAGCTGTAATCCTGGCAATTTTCCTAGAAGACCAAAATAGCAACAAAAGTTTCCTATGATAAAATCAGTTGCTACAAATGAAAGAAATCCATGGAATTTTGTATTTTTATTTGAAATGCACCATATGTCCTCTAATACCTATGCACAATAGGGTGCAAGTTTAATGACTTGCTTTTTGTGACCCTGTTGTAATTATGTATTAGAGGACATATGGCATGGTGCAGCCCTAGCAGTGAATTTTCTTGTTTTGATGGTTTTCTGCTACAGGCATAACATTACTTTAGTGATGATATTGTTGAAAGAATTAATTCACGTGTTGATTTCCAGCTTTGAAACCTGAAATTCCTTTCAGATTATAAATATTTATAGAATCTCAAAAACAAATATGTAACTAGTATCAACAGGTGAATTATCAATAAAAAAAAGAGCATAATCAGTTCAGAGAGTATAATTTTAGACAGCATATTGAATGTTGCGTTTATTATGCATCAAATTGTAGTCACAGGCCAGAATGCATTGTTTAAAGTCTGGCTATATCTTTTTCCCATTCAAAATTTTCTCATTTTACATGCATGCATGCTCCCTAAGTAAAAATCTAGCCTCACATCTTTCTTTCCCTGATGTGGAATCCTCAGTTCTCCTGCTCTTACTCAAGTCCCTGAGTTATGTCACCTTCAGTATCTGCTCACTTTATTCAGTGAGTCTGACTGAGATCAAGCATTTTTCATTTTTTATTATAGGAATCTGTGGTTAGCCATTGTCTGGTAGAGAGATGATACAACTTTTTAAAAAAAAAATTATTTTGAAGATATAAAACTATGTATGGATAAGGAATTTAAAAACATGGAGAAAAGAAATCTCAGGATGATATAAATACACGAAAAGGATTTGAATAAATGAAGTCAGACTGTTCTATATATGTTCTTTACTGTTACAATGTCATTTTTAATTAGTACATAATTATTAAATGAAACTTATTGCGAAAGATGATACAAAAGCACATAACCTTTTTTTATATATATATATATATATATATATATAAAATATATATATATATATATATATATATATATATATATATAAAATATATATATGCCCAGTAACAGACCACACAACCAAGTGTGGTTTTGGTTGCTGTTCTTCAGGCAAGATGAATTTGCCATGTATTTCAGAGGACATATGGTATCTCAGTAATTCATACTGCACTAACCTCCTAAACAGATTAAAACATTTCTTCTTGCATGACAAAAGCTGACATTCTGTTTCCCCGGCTGGTAATCTAGGGGACATTACTAACATGCAGCAGTGGAAAATTGTATCAGCATGTAATATTTCATCAGTACACACGATTGGTCCTAGTTTTGCCAAAAGTCATGATTTTATCATGAATCTTGTAATAGTTAATTTTTTACCCAAAGTACTTGTTCTTGAACAATGTAAATAAATTAGAATCTCAGTTTGCATGTATTTTATGAATATGTCACTATCTTTTCCAGGGGTACTGAAAACATGATCCTAATACTTTTAAATAGCAAAACAAGGAGAGAGGAAAGAAGAACCACCATTTTTTTTTTATTTCTACTTTATCGCATGTTATTTACTATAGTTTAATATCTGTAGAAGGATGATGCAAAATCTTTTGATTTGGGGATGGCATTACTTGATGAATCACAGAGCTACAAATCAATAGCATCTTAAAATTATGAAGAAAGCATCAAATTACTTCAAAATTATCATAATCTACCAAAAATATCATGGGAAAAGTCAAGAGAGTGCAAACATTGAAATCTGTAAATCTGTTGTCACTGCTTCTTTTGACTGACAGCACAGTTTCAAGGGTGGCATTAATGTTTGTACCCATCTTCTCAATTTTTCTTTTAGAGTGAACTCTGCAAAAATCTATCCTAAGGGGTATAGAAATGTTAGAAATTTACACTAAAAATTCTGTACAAGTGTCCTACATTTGACATCAAATCTGTCAGGTGGAAGTTGCAGAGTTGTTAGGTCAGCACTATATTTTTTGACTAAAATGAGATTATCTCATCACAGAACTTCTTCTAGTCCCCATTCTTAGAAGTACTCGGAGTTGCTTGCCCCTGTCCCAGTGAACACTGGGAGTAGATCACAGTGTAGCCTGCCTCCCAAATGAGCCATGATGATTGATAAAATACAATCTCAAGTAGCTGCTGGCACCTCCCTGTCAAGCTTACTAATGAGTGCTGTGTTACTGCTAGAGTCAACTGTCACATTATCTCCAGGCTAATAAACGGATCCAGTGACAAACAATACACAAACAAAAAGGAGCTGATAGAAGATCTTTCCTTTTAATTCCATCTCCACATGTCCCTAGGACATAATCAAATTGTTGGCAGAGATGATTTTCATGTTGTAGAAAGAAGGTTTTCACTGTTCACTGGTTTATGCATTTATTTACTTTTAGTTATGAGCAACAGAAGCCAGATAAGTAAAAATATTTTCTTTGTTTACAAGTCAAATCCAGTGAATATGTAGTATTTGAGAAAGCCAACTATTTCCAAAAACAATTTTTGTGCTTCTCAGTTTCCTGGTTGTAGTGCTGGAAAGAGGCATGCCAAATCTCAGAATGAAAATCTTAGCTGAGGTATTCCCTGCACTAGAAAAAATATCAGAAAGGATAATTACCCACAAAAAGTGGGTCATAGAAAAAGGAATTCCCTAAGATCCATGTAAGATTTAAGGAATGGTAAGACACCTGTGTAACCTTAATTCAGCACCCTTGCTGAGGGGTCATTAAAATAATCTGAACATCAGCAATTCCCATAGTTGTTCTGATGCCACCTACCAATCAATGGATTTGTGTAACATCAAGTATTAGAGAAAAACCAATTTCTAAGCAGCTGTTAATATGACTTGTAAATTCTACATATCTGGAACTCAATAGTGTTTTAGAAGTTACTATATCTAAGAAAACCATATAAGTTTCTTTGCACATAGGTTGTACACTAAAGAAGCTCCAAATTTACCATAGTCTAGGTATGCAATTTCCCAATAAAAAACAAAAACAAAAACAATAAAAAAGGAAGAAAAAGGAAGAACTCGTGAACAAAACCAGTAAAGACATCGTACAAAACCATGAAGAGTTTAAACAAAGTCTTCTTCCTTGTGAACTAGACTCCAGTGGGAGTAAGCTGCCCGTTTTGTCAGTTGTGCAGCCATTTCACATACACCGAAGGAGATTGCAACTCAGTGACACTATTTCTTTAGGGCTTACAGGTTTTCCTTCCCCATCCTTGATAATGGCCACACAGAGCTTGTCTCCTGCTTTGCCCATGCCAGTCCTCTCTCTCATTATTCCTATTAAACTTTCAAAAAGCAAGCTTTGTCCATTTCTGCATATGTTCCCTCCAGCCTGCTCTTCTCTGGTTCTCATTCCCTCTCTTCTGCATTCATTCAGACCACTCTTGACATTTGAAAATGTTGGTGTATTTGTTAAAGAACCAGTATGACCTTCTATAAGGATAACTTTAGATGTTAAATGCAAGTTGAAAAGACCAGCGCTTTTTGTTGCATGTACCGGGGTGGTCCCACATTCATTTGAGCACTAGAAGCAACGACACTTGCTTTACCTGGTAAACACTGATTAATTTCTTAAAGATGTATTTACAAAGTGGTTTTGGGTATCGCATTATCATTTGAGTATTACATTATCACATGTATTGCTGAATTGCCTGAAGACATTTTAGAATTCACACTGAGCAAAAAAAAGGTGAAGTTTGGTTTCTTTTTTTCCAATTGTCATTTGAGACTTAACTGTAGTGATTATTTTAGGAAATTAAGTTCTGTCATTTAGTTGCAATTATCACACGTGATTTTTAGGTAGAGTTTTACCCTTTTTCAGATCACTTGGACATTTTGTACAACAAAGAAGAGGAAACTGAATAATAAGGGAGTTCACAGAAGGTATCAAAGATGTAAAAGAGTTTTGTTACTGGCATACCTTTATATTTATTACAGGAAGAAAAGGTTAATATAGAAGAATAAATAAAATTCTAACATCATGAAGTATCTTCAGAAAACATGATTAGTTCTTGAATTCATGTCTTACCACTCTGGTCAGAAATCCAAAATATAATTTAAACTTACAGCACAGTATGTTGTACAAGTGACACTTCATAAGCAACATTATTACCAAAGATGCTTTAACACATGCAAATCAGGTCATGAACACTCAAGTGTACCTACAAGTGGCTGCCTCCCAAATCCAGGCCCTCTTCTCTATTAGAAGCCTAGTGAACTGTATTCTAAAACTACAATGGAATAATGTGAAACTTGAGTCATGTACATAACAACATTGCACATATCCCTGCGTACTCGTACTGAGTGTATCGGGAGAAATTCCTCTTCCACAAGGGCAAAGCTTTACTTTTGCAGTTTCTGCAGCTCATAAGGCACACTATTAATTTAATACTTCTCCAAGTGTCTTTTAGCACAAATATCAGGAGTGAAATAAAAAAAATTAAAAAAAGTGTTCTTTATGCTGTCATACTTGTTCACACTGATTACAGTAGAGACAAAATTCTTACAGTAGAGATAAGGGATTGTTATTCTACATAGTAATTAAAACAATATTGTATTTCTGCATTCTTAGATGCTGGAAGTTCAGACTATTTCTACAGGTTACCTGTGATTTATGGACTTAAAAAAATTTGTCTGATCTTACTTGCATTTCACCACACATATGCCAGTAGATAACTACTATAAAGCTCTGTCTGCAAGTCACCACTATGCATCTATTCCCAAGCAGCAATTCTTGAAAGTAAATTCTTCTCTTACAGCTCTCAGATATCCATATAAACTACTAGATCTCAATCCAGTTCCTACCATCCATGTGAGAAAAAAGGTTGTCATCATGGTTCATTTTCAAATGTTTGCTGGAATTTTCAGCATGATAAAACTTGGAAAAGAAAAAGTCACCATTATCTTCCCTGGAAAACGTTGTCCAAAATTGTAGTCAGGAACATTTTGCAACACAGTGGGAAACAATACCATTGTTCTAGAAACAATTCCAGCACTTCAACTTTCTGCGGTTTTATGCTTTTCAAAAAGAGCACGTGCTACGCTAAAAAATAGATATTCATATAAATATATGTGAACAGCAAATCAGAGCTTTGTACATTTTCTGTCAGGAGAATTTGCTTTTGTTTTATAAAAAGCATACATAAAAGCCAGACTGCTTCTGTAAGTATGATGCCACAACAAATAGTACTGCTGGCTATCTCTGCTTTGTTTTTATGTCCTGCAGAGAGTGACATCTGTGTGCAAATTAACAACAGATTTGTGTAAGCTAGCTGTGAATGTAATATTTGGGGGAAAAAGAAAAAAGAAACTTGCCTACAAAATAATGAATATAACAATGAAGTATTTTAATTCAATTTCAAAACACTCATTACTTTCCAGGTGTATACATCGTTAATAAATCAAAGTATTAGATCCTAACATCAAGTTTTATACTTGGGTTTTTAATGGCTAAAGACACCCTTGTTTTGTTCTGCACACAATGCCTTTAAAGCAAAACAGCTGGTACTAAGGACCTGACATACACAGAAATGTTTGTGGGGGAATTTACTTTGTATTTGTTCTAATCTGGTCTACAAGATGAACATAAATTAGCAGCTGCAGATCATTTGGTGGCTCCTACATCACATCTTTTGTGCTAGTTTCACCTGAAAAGGAATGCAGTTCATCCACTCTAAAAGTGCTCTGCCACACCAACCACAACATGGAACTTGGGAACAATTTGGATACCAACTTTAAAAGTGTATTCCTGATCTGAATTAAAACATTAATGCAGTCACATCCACTAAAGTCAGCCAACTCAAAGCATTGTCTGTCTCCAGATGCTGAAAAAAAAATTCTTCAAGAAATAAGGCTGTGAAGGTATTCTTCAAAAAACCACTAATATTTGTATTTGTATTTTTTAAACTCCTCAAAGTCTAGAAATCCAGGTTATTTCAATAAGGGTGTCTAATCCTACTTGATACTGACATGACATCAACTTGTACTAAATGCATTAATGGTCTGTGGAGCAGGAGCTGGGAATTAGTCCCACCCTGTTGCTTAGTTAATACCCTGCCCATGATATTAGGGAATTTTGTTCCCTAATGTCATTGTTTATGTAATGCAAACCTTTGTCTAGAGAATTTGTACCATCTTTACAAAGCCCATCACCTCACTTACCCTGGAACAACTGAAATCTAGGACCCTAAAGTGAGGTTCAGTTGCCTAAACATTGCTGTCCATTGCCATTTGAAGTGTCTCAGAGGATCTAAGGCATACAGGGCTAGCAAGAGTATCGTAGGGATCACAGGAGACTTGCACCCTACTGAAGCAGTAGACAGAGGCCTGGGTAGGACACCTCTAGGCGCCTGAAGTGACACTAAATCCCTGGGAATTATTTCAGCGTGCATTGCATTGCCATGCATTGCCCTCACGGTCTCTCTACTGCCTCACATGGCTATGAGGGGGACTCGGGAGCTAACTCGAGAGACGTAACACCTGGATGGCTGAAATATGGGGCAGAAATGTTCTCCACAGCTTGTCAGAGAGGATACCATGTTGGGAGGGGCATTTCTTGTATACTCTGTGGCAGATACATTATTTGTACTTTAAATTCCTATTGTCTCATTGAGTGCTTTAACCCCTGAGCTATTAAAATAACAGCACCAAATCCACTGGCTACATTTTCAAAAGAAAATGGGACGGCAGCTATTGCTTTGGTAAAGACTGACCTTTGCCTGTTAAGAATGTCCACTGATGCACATCCCATTGAGAAGACAGAGGAAAATTCAACATAGCGATCTGAACAAAAATTAAATGTGAGAAAGACACAAGACAGCCCACCTGGCCAAGAGCGTGGCAGCCAGAGCCAGAGCTGGCAGTGCCAGCAGGCCTCTCCCACCAGGGCTCTGCAGCACTGAGGTACTTCCTCAAGCCCCTGAGAGCTGGGCAGAAGGCAGGTCTGAGCAGGCCCAGGAAGAGTCAAGGTTTCTGGCTGAGCTGACTGGCTTTCTCATACATCCCTTTTTACGATTCCTGGCTTAAATCATTCCTCATTTACAGCCCATAACACCAGAGGTGTGTGCAGGAATGTGCTAGGTACCCATGAGGCAAAACATGGCTTCTAAATCCCGTTTCTGATCTTTACTGCGTCTCCTACCACCAGTGTCCTAGCTTTATACATACATCATCCTGAATTTTCCTTACTTACCTAACTTGTTATGTTTCTGAACTATCTGTTCTTGTTATTTTCCCCTTCATGATTAGCTGTGAAAAAACAATTTAGATGGGGGCTCTTTTTGAAAGTGTACCTTCCGTTTAAAATATCTGAGCCTTTGATAATTATTAATGCACACACAGCAGCAGAGAGATGCTTTATTCACGATGTCATGGTACAGCTATTAATGATACTCAAAGGACTGAAAATTACCATTTCGGATGTGTCCAGAGCAGTAAACTGGTAAACAAGCCTGCAGTTAGTGCTATGGATGGTTTGAATCAACAAGGGTGAAAAGATTTGGTTACTCTGTGTATTAGTGTTAATAGGAATAGATTATAGAGGAATATTTGTGATGTGACCTTCTGTGCACTAATTGAAATAGTATTCAGAGTCAGCAGTGGAGTAATCAAGTTAAACACTGAATCATAAATCATCATGAAAAGTGCTGTCACAACTTAGCCATTAATGCCCTGTATTGCTGGGCAGCCTTACGAAAATATCTGCTATGCCGATCTTTAGGTTAATAGGAACAGAAATGGCATTTAAAGACTATTTGGATCAAATCTGCTCTAAGGTTGAAAGTGTTATTCTGTTAATTTACTGGTAATTTGAAGTGATGTAGTTAGGGTTAGAAGCAACACAGCTGAGCCCCATATAGCTAAACAAAAGGTGGTAGGAATTTGCCTAATATTTATTTAATTGCTATAAATTGCAATACTGACACAACCTTAATATATATGTGTGTGTGTGTGGATATACATTCCTTTTGTCCATCAGTTGGCGTTTGGTATGGAGGTTCAAAATCAAAACACAAAAATTTAGCTTCATGGTATGATTACGTTGCTAAAGCAGTTCGAGAAGACAATTCTATGTATTTTATACATAGATGGTAAAATCTGATTTTACTGTTATTATGATAGCTGAGGGCCTTTTAACAGGGGGTTTGTATAAAACAAAGCACTTTGCATTATTATTTAAATGTAGCGTTCTTTTAATCTTGTATTTGCAGGAAGGAGAAATAAAGCTTACCCTCCAGAATCAGAGATAAATGGGGTTTCCAAAGGCAGTAAATTTCTTTAGAGAAATTTTGTGATTCAGGTTTGATCAAAATAATGAGCATAAGAAATATCACAGCTGGAATGATGTATACTTTTCCTAATAAAGACCTATGTCCCAACACTGGCAAAGCTTGTGCTAATTTGATTCGTTACTCATCAGATTACTTAGACAACTAGATGCATAATTGTTGGGGGGGCATCTATTTATCATGATTTGCTTCAAATATTGTTAATTAACATTAACATAAATTACACCAGGCATCTGGTACAAAGGAACTAATTTTAAACAATAAGCAAAGCCAGTCCTTTAAAAAATTTCATAGATTCTTACTTCAAGAAAGCTTAAAAATGTACATTCATGTAAATATGTGCCAAATGCAGCTATGACATATTAAAATCTAGAAGAAACAACATTTTGTACCCAACTATTTTTCATTAAAAATCAACAGGTATGGTTTTCTATAAAATTTGCCCATTTATGAACAACAAAACACGGGAAAATATTTAACTCTAATAACGGATTGTAAAATGACCCAAGTGTTTGGGCATCTTCAGTTCACTTCCCTGCCTTTACTTTTATTGGCATGTGCCTATGAAGTTCTCCACATTTTTGAGATTAAATTCTGTTTTCTACTGCTGTAAATTAGATTAATGTTATCCCAGAATTTCCCCAAGTAAAATGACAGCAATTTTTAGCCATAAAGTCCTAGGAGCTTGTCTTCTTAGTGATAAGTTATAATGAAAAGAAATTATTAAGAGAGCTACAAATGAAGACATACAAGGTATTTCTAAATACAAAATGGCTGGCAACAACTGTTAAATAGAACCGCAATAAAATCTATCTGAATTTGCAAGGACCTAACAGTGTTTTGTGCACAGCTCAAGATTTCCATAACTGTTTTATCCTGAAGTGTTGAATGGATGGAATTTGGTATATTTTCAACATTTGCTTGTGAATTTTCATTCTTTTAAAGTTCAGATCCCAGGTACAGCAGAATAACAGATAAATATGGTGTGGGATTCATGTCACGCAAATTAGCTAAATGCCAGGGATCTAACCTAAGCTCTGAAGTCAATGATAAGAAACAGTCACTTCAAGGAAAAGATTTATTCACTTAATTTAGGATGGAAGTAGCTGCCCTACCAACTGGCAAATGTACTGCAGATGGTCACATAGGCTAGACTGGTCCATCGTAAGAGGCTGAATTTGTCAACCAGGACAGCTAGAGTGTGACTGGGTTGCTTTAGCGCAGAAACCAAATACCATTCGAGGAAGGTTACCCCAAGCATGCTCATCTCTCTGGGCCAAGAGCTGTGGTGCAGACATGACAATCTGCAGGAACAGCAGCTGGAGGTGAAGGAGATACCACAGGCCATCTTGCATGACATTAGACTCTTCTCAGAAAGCCACTAAATCATGGCCTTACTTGGGTGTGATGAGTTCCACCCATAAATTTGAAACAGGTTTCATGCAAACAGGTGTGACTACATACTACTTGGAGAATTATATTAAATTAAAACTGGTAGGAGAGTAAAATGTGCTCTTTCTACTAGCAAAACAATGAAATTCAGGTAAGCTAGGTTATTAATGGCTTCACAAGTCAAAGATCAATCTTGAATTGCCCAAAATTATAACTGAAGAGAAATTAATTTGTATTCTTTCACCACATTTTTCTTTCATTTGCTCTATCCTTTCAAAGGTAACTTTTAATAGATCTTAGCATGTTTTTTAGAACCTGACCATGTGATGTAAAAAAAAAAAGAATGTTTAGGTTTTGCATCATTTACTATGAAATCATCCAGAATTTGCCCCACAAGTGTTTATGAAATTTTCCACGGCATTGTCTAAAAAGCCAAACAGCTGTTCCCAATTTGTATACCATGTAAGCCTAAATAAAATTACCAGAAAGACCATCTTCCCTCATAGAAAATAAATTTCGAAGCGCTAGCAGGATCTAAAAATCTTGATATTTTCAATATGTATTCATTTAATAGCATGAGACTTTATTTCAATACCAAGGTTTGACACCTTCCCCCCCCAAAAAAAAAAAAAAAAATTAAAATCTCACTAAAATCTATTCCTTAGTTTAACCTTGCTGCAGAGAAGTACTATACTAACTTTATGATAATGGCTTTGGTAGGGAAATCAATGTCTGGAACAATTTTGCAGGTCCCAGCAACAGAAGCATGCCCCTTCATCCTGAAAGTCAGTTTAACTGGTAAGTGAAACGAAACAGACTTAACACAAAATAAACTTCAAGGTAAACTGTCCTCCATGGTCTTGACTGATCTTAAGGTTATTCTGCAAGAATATTTTTGTTTCTGGATATGATCCCTTCCACCCAGAAAGTAATTTCTAGGTCCCTTACCATCAAGGTGATACTAACAAACTATACCTGATACAGTAAAACATAATTTTTTTAGAACTTTAAGTAAGAGGAAATTCCAAGTAATTTATTTCACAGAGTTTTATGAGAAATTACAATTTATTGCCTTTTCTGGATATGTTCATTTTTAGCTGTTATTGCCAAATTCAGCCTCAGTATAAAAGAGTATAATTCTATTGAAGCCAGTGGTGGTATATCAGTGTTGTATATTCCCTAGCTGGACAATGAAGTTGTAAATAAGCAAATACATCAAAAATAAAAATTGATTACTCTATTTTATAGTCTCTTAGAGTGAATAAGTTTATGATTTAAAGCTGTGTCATAATAAAACCATGCTGGGAGGAAATCAGAGAGAGAATGCAACATAACGGGCCGTATCTTGTTTTCAGCCAGAACAATTACATTAACTTCCAGAGAATTGTGCTCATTTGAGAATTTGTTTTGTTTTAAAAACAAGGGATAAATATACTACTGATTTTCTTTCTTCTTTGCCTATGAAATGATATTCTGCATATTCAATGGTATTCTGTCTGTGCTTTAAACTTCATTCCTAATAAAAACTGATTAATAAAAAGAACAAGTTATAACAATGAGCAACATATTTCACCCATTTTGAGTATTTATAACAATCAGTAGATTAGAAGCTCAGACTTGCTTTAGGAACACTTTAAAATAATTAGACCTGTTATCCAGAAAGGAGCCATGGATAGGAAGAGCAAGTTGCATTTTCAGACTAACCAGCAGGTCTTCAGAGGTACAGCAGGTGGAAAGCTGTCATCTACTACTGGCATTTGTGATCCCTAAGTGCCTACGGTGGCTTTTTATTGTTTAATTGTGATATTTGATGGCTATATGATTTTTACTACTGTTCTCTTATTCTGACTGTGTAATCTTTTTATTTATTCATTATTGCATTCAATAACTTTCACATTCTTTGTGTGTGCCTACTAATCAGTTGCCTGTGTGACCTGTACCACCAAACAGAACAGGAGCAAGAACTGCCTGGCCTCAAAGACTGAAAATTACTCTAAATTATTCACACAGTTCTAACTGGAAATCTTTCTTATGTATTTATGTATACATACAAGTGTGTGTGTTTCTATATATAAATAAAAACCAAAATAAATAAAAAGCCAATGATTACACGGTGTAGCTCAATGTTTTGCTTTGCTGTAATCTTATATAAATCCAGCTTGCACAAATTTAGCAAGTGCTTTTAAATTTATATATATAAATGTAAATCATACATTATTATGCACACACAAATTATGTTTTCATACAGTGTGCAGTTTACCACATTTGATGCTGAAAAATATGTAATTTCAGTCTAGGTAATGATAAAACAAAGGCGGGAAAAGACATATATATTCATTTAAACTGTTAAAGCTGATTTTATTTTTTTAGGTTTGAATTAAAAATCTACTGTAGTGACCCTGTCTTGCACAGTATAATTCCCTAAAACTTCTAAGTCACTCAATGATAAGAGGCTGATCTGAATGCTTCCACTGCATTAATCAAATACCAGGTCTAATTAAAAGAGCCATGCACAAAGCTTTTTCAAAATGTTGCTCAGGTATTGCAATAATATCTGATCACCCAAGCCTGGAAGACAAATAATTAGAGCTGCCAGAGCATTCTGATGAGTGATGTCAGCATCTCCAAGTGACCTTCCCTCCACTAATTAATTTTCATCTTAAGAAAAGAGACCCTGTTTTTGCACATTATTAATTGAGTTCACTAAAAGATGCGCCTGATTAATTTTTGTTGATAATACTTGTCATTCTATGCAGCGGCTGTAATCATTCTATTGGGCTTTATTTTTTTAAGTTGATCTAGGTTTTTTACAATGTGACTGATACACTACCTTCTATACAGAATACTGTGTGTAAGGGCATAGTCTATAATGTGAGTACACAGCTTTCATTGTTGCTGATAGTTTAGGTCAAGTGGAACTTCAATGGCTAGTTTGCTAACTTATTTTCAGTTGAGTTGGTAGAAATTTTTCCCTACTACCTCCCGGAACTTTCCCGGTTTAAGCGATTCTCACCTTTTTTCCACATACTCCCCATCTCTTACCTGTCTTTGATCATCCTGCCAGCCAAAGAGTACTGTGTGGCTGGCTCAGAAAAAATATGCAGGAACCCAAAAACTGGTAGGTGGTCCAGGAAAAAAGCCATGGTCAGCAGGATGGCAGCTAATGGAGCCAGAGCACATGGTTGAGCCTTGTCCACAACGAATTATCAAAATCACAAGTATGATCTATGCCAAGCAGAGCTCTCCCATGCAATGATCATGTCTATTTTGTGGCAGAGCTGGGCCATGGACTTCAGTATAAACATAGGTCTGGTGGGTTTTTTGGTATGGGGTGGGAAGAGCAGAGATGCGTATTTCTGTGTGTATAGGAATCATTATCAAGGCCCATTTCCTTTATTAATTTACATGTGGCTACAGAAGCAGCAATGGAAATACTTTCCCAAAACAACTGAATAACAAAGCTATGTAACTGAGTCTTCCCTTTCTTCATCTCAATGACACTGGCTACTCCAAAATTTGGATCTCTCAAACTCTCCTCTGAAACTCATCTAGTTTGTGTATTTAAGTGTTTGTAGGACCGGGGAGAAATGAACACAAGGACAACCTGCAATTAACAAGTTTCTTTCCCTTCCTTAAGTCATTTTTCACAGTTTCATATCATTTCATGCAGCCCAGTTCTATGCAGTTCTGTACATGAAGACACCCATGCAATTGAACACGTTGGGGATCTTAACTGCTCATGAAACCCATGCCTATAATGAGTGCAGCTGAGCATAGTGATGTGTAATAATATGCAATACATTACCATGGATTTTTCAGGAGATGAAACCGATTTCCTCTTAAATGATCTTAAAATGTATAGGCAATGTAAGCCATGAAAATATACATATTATTCCCTACTTTGAAGAGTATTTTAATCATGTTTTAATCAAGATAGCCGTGATTACCAATTTATCAAATATCAATTTAACAACAAAGATTATGGAAATTTCCCCCAAGCCAGCAAACAAAATATGATTAAAAGAGTTCTTCAGAGCACTGTGATGAAAATATGCATAACTCTATTCTTCAGCTATGTTCTAGCACATGAAGGGATCAACATATTGTAAAAGCAGTAGGATATCTAGATAGAAAGGAGAAAAAAAAAAAAAAGGAGAGTTATAAATTGCAGTAAAAATAATTATTTTACAACAGACTTGAAGGTCTCTTTTCCTATAAATTCAAGCCTGGATTGCATTTTCTGCACCTCAGACTGTGATGAAAGCAACACTGTACCTTTATTTATCTTTGCAAACATTCTTTACTGAGCAGTCTGGTTCCAAAGTTTGCTTAATAAGTAGCTAATAAAATTATCTGAATGTACAGAAATGTTTCTTATCTTGGAAATTTTTAATATCCCAATTGCCCACTTAAAAATCAGTACCAAATTTTAAATCTGTGATAGTTCTTCTTCTCCAAAAAGAAATGTTGGTTTCTGCATTTTTCTTTTGTCCCCTAAAAGCACTATTCCTACAGTTGCAATAGCAGCTTTGATTTTTCATTAAAGAAGATATTGATACATAAGTGAAGACATTGGTTTCATCTCATTTCCTTTGGTTTTTCTTTCTTTGCTTAGACACCCAAGCACAGATCACAACCGTTGGCTCCCTTTTGCTACATCAAATTTCTTTTCATTTATTCAGGTTTCCTTTGATACTTTCTTCAAACAGATTCACAAAACACTTAGAACACAAACAAGCATCTTAACATAACTAAGCTATTTGCCCCAAGACCTGGAAGAAAGATGGGGAAAAAACGTTTTGTTGTTTGTATTCTTAACTACTTTTGGATACTTCCAGAATGAGGATGGAATACTACACAGAAAAGACAGCTTTACAGAAAAGATTAAAAATACCCTTAAACTACTAAAAATAATAACGTAATAGATTAAATATTTCATTGATGTTTAAAAATGGTTAATAGAAAAAAGAGAAAAAGACATTTATTTTGAAATATTTGTTTTGTAATATACATATCTAATGGTATCATCACCAGGAAGAAGCAGTGGGTTCAAGCATCCCCAGATGCATACTGAAAGTATGCATGCACACACACACACTGGCTTACTCAACAGCCCGTGGAAAAGTACATGTCTTCCTGAGCATCTCTAAGAGGTAGTGCTTCCCCTGTGGTAATACTGAGTGTGTATGCAACAAAGAATGAATCTGGTAAAATACAATAAGTACAAGCAATAGGTTTACCTAGGTGTTATAAATTGTTTTCCCTCTGTTGCAATGCCTTTAGGACAATGCTGACATTACAGTGAAGCCAAATGAAGTCCAAGCTGCTGCAAGAAAGGCTATGGTTTCCTCTTCCTTCTTTTTCTCCTCCTGGATAACCAAGTGGCTGCAGGACAAGTTGATTCACTGCATGGTGATCCAATGGAAAACAAACTCTGAAAAAGACATTGTATAAAAATAGGTTTCTGTCCTGTCAGCCTGCTGAACTAATGCACCCTACTGATACAGCCATTTGAGTCATTTAAATGAAAAAGGAGAAGCCCATGGCATGATGGGGGCCAGGGAACAAGGAATGCCCCTTTCAGAGGCATCTTGACATTGCATTAGCTTACTCACAACGCGAGACCACATTCTCAGTTTTACCATCTGCCCATGTAAATATCAATGAGCAATGTTTCTTTGACAACAAAACGACACTCCCTTTCCCCCTTGGACTCCCTAGCCAGGAAATTTCCAACCCTGGTCCTAGCTCCAAGAAAACTAGTTGCCTGGTTTTCTGTAAAGAGGTGTCTGGGGTGGAAATCAGCTCCCAGCAGTAGCAGGTATCTGCATATGAACTAGGTGTCAAAACACCCAATATATTCAGTGGAGGACAAGGATTGATTTATTCCCTTTAACAGAGGTGCTTGGGGACACCATGCAAACCGCAAGACAACTGCTTGGGATTGGCAGATATGGCATAGGACAGGGGTCCTCAAACTACAGCCTGTGGGCTGGATGCGGCCCCCCAGGTTCCTCAATCCAGCCCGGCCCCCGGTATTTACAGAACCCCCCGCCCCACCCCCACCCCCCGCCAGGGGTTTGGGGGGGGAAACCAAGCAGCCGCAGATGACTGCCTGCCACTTCATCCACGCGCCGGCCCCCTGTTTAAAAAGTTTGAGAACCCCTGGTATAGGACCTATGGGAGACCCATACACTTTTGGAGAGATGACCAAGGACTGCAAAAATATCCCGAGGTGTCCCAAGAGGCATTAGATACTACTGTGAAGGCCACGGACTGTAGTTTGGCTGGCTATAATAGCAGCTCCGACACCTCTTAGCTATCAAGCTGTGAGCCGAATCCAACCCCTCTTTGCCAGCTCCAAACTGGCAACTTTCTCCAAAAACCTCTTTCCTCCAAGCTCACTTTCTATGCCACTTTCTCTAATCAAAATGACAGGTTAGCATAATATAAGCAAGTCACATAATGCTGCTACCATCTAGCTCAACTTTTCTGTTTTATACCTCTGGAACTGCTGGGTACAAACCTCTTACAAGTTACTGCTAATTCTGCTTTGTTGTTTCTCACCATCTTTAGCTACAGTGCTACCTCTGGCTTCTGTCATCAAGGCAGCTATTAGTTATTTTTGGTTTCTACAACTGTTAGGCAGTCAGGAGAATTTCAGCAGATACTATTCAGCTCTGGTTATTTCATTTTATTAATCAGAAAATCTGCCACTGTGAAAAGTCAAAGTGACCTATAAGAAATGTAACTGATTCGCTCACAACTAAGTAGCCCAATACACTGATCTTTCCTCCCTGCTCCTCTGGCATAAACCTATTTCCCCAGAATTAAACCTGTAGGGTAAATACCAGCAGTCTACTTTGAAGGGTTTAAAGAAACTACAACCTCATCAACTTGCAGACGCCATTAATCAGCTGAGATGTACACTTTCTTACTCCCATACAAAGTGCCACGAGTTAGTTGAAGCCACTGCACCTCACCTTTACTTCCCACTGAGAGGAACCCAGAGTACCTCCATGCAAATCCTGCTTGATTTAAATGACAGAAGGAAACATATTTACAGACAACAGAAAGGTCTGCCAAAATCAAGAGAAGTTCAATGTCTCCTACTGTGCTTTACCAGTATACTTCCAGTCCTGTAAAATGGGCAGGTTTCATTTCAATATCTGAAAGAATGGTCTATCTACTCTGCGCATCAGCATGAGTCCTCACTACCTGGACCCTTTGATGTTTAGACCCACTGGCAGTTTCCACCTAATACAATCTGATAAGCTCCTGGAGTTGACATTCAGGTGAGAAACAATCAGTGTTAATGTCTACATTCAGGATAAGTTTATGAGGGGAACTTATCTCCATTAAATGCTAAAGACTCCACGCTGGAGACAGCTGCAAGGACTGCTCCAACCACAAGAAAAGCACCTCCCAAGGTGCTGGATCCCAGAGTGTCCAGCCAGGAGCCATAGGTCTGTAGAAGACTGGCTTCACAGAGTTTGCCCTGACTCCAGCTGCAGAGACTTCTAATGCCACACCTCAGCTGCCTTATTTGTGTGGTCCCTCTGACTGTGGTGAGATTGTTCACATCTTCAGATGAGTTAGGCCAGCAGAGTTTGGTTTACTGTTGAAGGGTTTTGTTTTGCATGATCAAAAGAACAACGTCAGATCATTGTACACTATCATAACACATGCATTGTGACAACTTTTGCCTGCAGCTGACCTGAGCTGATTGAAACTATGAGTTATGGATGAGAGACCTTGCTATTACAGATCCCCTGAGTTTTCCAGTCTATCAAATAGTCTTCAAGATTAACAATAGGCTAATGACACACAGTGATAAAGTTTTATTGCTATTGTAGACTTTTCCAATTTAGAGTATTCTCAGAGTCATCTTTGTGTGTAACTTTATGCCAGCTATGCATGTACACACAGTATATGTGTAATTGTTTTGGATGATATAAGCTTCCATCAGAAAGAAGATAAGCTGAAATTACCAAATGTGTTTTCATCAGTGACCTCCTATTAGGCTCAAGAGTCACTGGGTTAAATGTCAATGATGTGATATCTACCCTGTAGAAAAGCAATCTCTTTATTCACAGAATATCTACTATTACACCAAGTACAAATCAGAGCAACTGTTTTCCCATTTATGAGATTTATACAGCCATTTAAAGAAATTTTTCTTGTGAAACTACTGATAATATCATCTCAATGGTAAAGTGAATGGTTTGAATCAAATTTCCTCTAAGCTAGGCACAAGTTTTGTGCATCAGCAGGAACTTTCAGAACATGCTGGCTTACAGAAATAAAGATAGATATAGGCATATTAAACCTGTCTTTTTCCAAAGCATGATTCAAATCTCCTGTCAAGGTTTCGGGTTACCTTGGAGGAGGGAGATGGAAAAATAACACCAACACACCACCCCCTGACACACACACACACACACATATAAAAACCCAAACAAACAAAATCCCCCCAAAACCCCCAAGCTAAAGCAGTCCCAGCAGAACTGAGGAAGGAATTTGTAACCCCTCTGTCCACTTATCTTTTTTTCAGAACTATTCTTACAAGAATCCTGAAGATAAAAAGGGAGGCCAGACCTCCCAGCAGACTGTAAAACAGTTTGGCTGGCCAGCTGATGGAAATCCAGAGCTGGTTCCCTTCCTCCTGCTGATCACTGCCCAACAACTATGAGACTCCTGCTGCTCATAATTTCTACCCTCCTATTTAGAAATAGAAAAACGTGCCCTGCCAGTGGCCTTTTGCACTTCTGCTTTTACTTGCCTTCTAACTGTGGTGTGTTCAGTGGTCTTCGTGACCCCTACTCTTTTTTTGTTTTCCTTCACCTCCCTCTCAAAGACATTATGAGAAACAGAGAGCACAACATGTGTCCGACATCCTGAACTGCCTCTGCTCTTCTGCCTTTAAGGACCACATTGTCAAGCCAACAATGGCTCTGTTGGGCTCTCCTTTGCTCCCTGGGATACAGCGCCATCTGAATTTCTTGCATTCATGAGCTTTGTATTACTTGCTCTCCAAAGTTCATCATACACAAAACTCTTCCTATTCTCCCTCTGGGGGATATTAATCTTGCTTCCCAGAGCAAGAGAGTTCACCCATTACCATATAATGTAGTCCCTCTCCAGGGCACAATAGATAAATATTCCCAACATTTATTTTAAAGCTAACAATGAATATATGTTAGAGCAGAGTCAACTAACACTCAACAGCAATCTCATTACAGTCTTAGAGTGGAGATGGAAAAGGAGGGTAGGGAGAAAAAGTGTTTAAAAAAACCCTGGATATTAATAATTAAAGGTTCCAGACAAGTCTCTTGTGCCATATAATGCTTTGTCACTCATTATGTTGTAATCATAGGTGTGAGGAACAAGCTTGTCTACACAAACTGGGATTACAGCCATGAGAAGGCTAGGACTTTAATTAGCTGCAGTTCTAACTTTCAGCTATTGCCCTTATAATAATAGAAGGATTCTATCTATCTGATATAACCTATCTCCTCCTCCACCCCTTCTGCTTCTATGTAGCACCCTGGGTGCTCACAGTGTTGGGGTCTTTTTTCAGTTTCATTTTCCAATTGATTTCCATTTGTTTCATTTTCTCTTGACATATCAGATATCATCAATGACATAATTAAAAAGGATCTGCAAAATCATGATTAATTACTATCTAGAGCAAAGGAATGTGAAAACTCCACAACAATTGAGTATGTTCGGTGAAGGGCTGAATACCTGTCCAAGAAACCAGTGTAACTCGTTACACCAGCTTCACCCATTTGGGAGGCAGTGTTTAGAGGGTTATTTTTCTTATGATAAATTTTAATTCAGAGTTGTAAAGAGAAATAATCAAAATTCAGGAAACAAGTCTTAAAAAAAGCCATTGTTTCTTTTGGCATCTTTATTTTAATGAGTCTTTTATTATTCAATTAGACAATATATTTCCACAGGAAAAAATGCCACATTTGGTCTACAAGATGGACAATGCTCCACAAATGAGACAGCTGTTCTGTGTTTCTTGCTAGCCTCACATTTCAGAATATAGAACCATGCCTTGTTTACTGAACAACACTCAAGACCCACCTCAAAAATAAGTGGTTTTTTTTCCTTGATAGGATTTGTTTTGATGATGCATTTTAAAAGTGTCAGAAAAACTCACAAATATCAATGGATGCATACATGCTTACAGTACTTTGGGGGACAGGAATGCAATCTGCATTTTCAATTGTTTGCTTCATAGAAACACAGTGTTTGCTTTATTTCAGATGGTCATTTAGATGGAAAATACAAGGAAGAGCCTTCCTTCACAATGTTGTGGCTGCGTTCTTCACATCTGCTCATTTTTCAGTAGTCAAAGATACAGCAGAATTTACAGACATCCCTAGATACTGCATGCGGTTACTGTTATTAAAACAGCATTTGTAGTAAATGAAAGATCTGCTGTTAAAAATTCAGTGCATAAACAAGAAATACATTTTGAAGATCCTAAAAAGCCACAAAACGTGACTTATTCCTTTCCAAATGTCAACTCCTTTTAATCACTTACTGACATAAGACATCAGTCTACAGAAAGTGTAAGATTGTATCTTTACAAAGATTGTATTATACCAAAGTATAAATAAAAAATCACTGTCTCGGTTTTTAAAGGCATCTGAACATTTTCTTCTCTGACATCCCAGACAAACTTGCTTCTGGGCAAAGGCCAGCCCAGGAGATCCAAGTCTGGTATAACAGTCAACTGAAAATTCTAACTTAGAATTGGACAAAGAAGAAATGTGGAAACAATAGGATTTGTTAAGAGTGAAGAATGGGTTTAATGATGCCCATAAATGGCAACTTTTTCCAGGGAAATTAGGGGCTTCTGTAAGGCATTTAGTCTGCACAGAAGTATGTGAAAATGTTCTCTGAGCAGACTATTTAACAAAGTTTATCCAGATACATAGGTCCAGTTACATTAAAATAGAGTCTCCAGAACTGAACTAAAAGGCAAAGCCAGGACATAATGAATCTTGCCTCATCCCACAGTCCATGATGCTACATTAATTAGCATTTTCAGTCCACTGCCCATGGCTATGCTGTTAATTTTACAGGCTCTTGAGTAACTCCTCTGCATCAGTGGTGGATGGTAATGTATCTTCTGGAAAGACACAGAGTTAAAAACTCTTTTGTAACTCAGAGTTTGCAGGAGAACACAGTGCTCCCAACTCAGAAGACAAGTTATCTTTTCCTTTTACAAATACTGGATACTAAATCACAGAACTAAAAGTACTGCAATTGTGCCAAAGTGAACAATGATGTTTAGATCTGTGTTGAATAGACTTTTGTAGCTCAGAGAAGCAAAAGGAACACCTATCCCGAACACATGAAAGGTGGCAAATGCACTGAACTTCCAAGAGGCTAAAAGAGATGGCAATGAGAAAGGGAAACCAGTGAAAGGGCGTTTGACCAGCATGCTTTAAAAGCTTTTCTGTGGTTCCAGATATCCAATTCTGTAACACAATGTTGGTTTCTACATTGCCTTATTAACAGGCAAGTACAAAATATGTATCTGAATTCAATTCCTCGTTATCTGCACAGTCACTGGAACCACTCTTTTAAACTCAACTTACATTTAGTATATAAAACATTGCCCTTAAACATTCCCTAAGTAATACAGCTTTAAATCTATTACTACTGCCTGAGTAGTGGTGTTCAAAATTACAGAAAGATCTGTTTGTTAACTATCATACAATCACCTATAGCTGGTTGTCATCCAGAGTAGTTTTATCAGCTCTGAAGTCACCAATTTGGAAATGTCATTTTATGTAGTTTTCATCTTCTGCTCCAGACAATCTCATCAAGCTTCAAGGATCTGTCATACTGGGTTCATGTTATATTTGGATTTTATCTATAGAACAAAAGCCATTTTGGTAGATTCCTTGTCTGCAACATTTCTCATTGTTTCAGTTTTTGTGGTTTGAAGAACTGAAAAAAAACCACCAAAACTAAAAACAACAACAAAAAAACCAACCCTACAACAAAAATAACTAAGTAACTTCCAAAAAACATGGTATATTAGTTATCTTACAGTATTACTATAGACATGGATAACAGAAAGTGTCCATCTATCATTAAATACTTTTTTTTTCAAGTTTCATTATGTTTTTAATCTAATTTTTATGTTCACATGGATATTTTTAAGGTAATACTGAAAATCAAATGCCAGGTACCTAATTTGAATTTTTTATAAGCTATCCTTAAAAAGCAGTGTGAATGTTGGTGTCTTCTGTACATTTATAGTTGTGACCTAAATAATTATTGCATAATTAAAATTACTTTATTTCATTTATATAATGATTTCTACTATTTGCTACTGTTATGCATTAACAGTAATACTGTAGGATATTGTATTAACCTACTAATATGATAGTCTTTTTTTTTTTTTCTTTTTTTCTTTTGACCTTTGTGGACTGCATTAAAATCTGCCTGTAAAGGGTAGAGGGTGATTACAGTTATAGTGTTGTAAATTTGGGGCAACTGTTTAAGTGACACTGATGTTTAACTGTTTAACTGAGTACCCAATATGGTTGTAAGAAAAAAAGCCCAATTACAATAATAAGGAATATAATATGAGTAAAACATGGCAAGAGCTGAGACAAGCCCAGCTGCTTAAAGCTCATTTCTCTTCTCCTCATGCAAGCACATCATTAGAAAAATCAGAGTCGGTGCCATAATTTTATCTCGCACATCAGCTCTCTGATTAAAACATATATATGGGCTTTGGCATCTGACTCAAATAAGGCTATTCTTGCACTCACATAGAAGGAACATGTGCACCATGGGGGTGAATATACAAGAAAGAATGGGAAATAACACGATCCATCAATACAGGGGAATGGGGTAAGGATGTATAGCCTAAAATGAAAGGGTCACAGTAACTCCAAAAGTCCTGTGTGGATGTATGCAATGAGAGATATACTATATGCCATTTACTAGGGCGACATTTGAAAGAATACACCGCACAGGGTTCCTCATTATTCATTAGGGCTGAATCCCCATTCATTCTTCTTTATATGCCATCCTGAATCTGCCCTACAGAGTCTTTTACAGGGAAATAACAATAAACTCTCTTATCAACAGCTTGTTGTAGCAAATACAATACATGGGGTACTGAGATCAAAAAGAGCATGAAAAGCATTTCTGCCAACATCGTACAAAATATTGAACATCTGCTATATCTGGGATCCTGGGAGTTGTAATTATAATTTTTGAAATCTGCACACAAGAGTTATAAATATTAGAACTGTAGCCTGTGAAAGCCATGAAATATTTAAGTTGTTTGGCAGGCTTAAGAAAAACTCATAAACTTAATTTAAGCAGCCAAACACTGTATTTTTACAGATTTTACATCTTTCATGTCATTAGTCATATAAATTAAGGCAACCATGGAGCAGCACAGAAGTTGCAATGGCAAATCTGTGGGTAAAAAAAAAGGTCAGCTTGAGATTTAAGACTTTCACCAACACTTCACCTTTCCACTTACCCTGTATTTCAATTCTTGTATTGAATTTGTCATAGGTATTTTTAACACATCCATTATCTTATTGTCTGTTAAGTCCCAATGGTGTGCTTGATGCTGTACACATGTATAAAGATAGTGGGCCAGATTCACCGGTTATTTGGCATGAGTCTAAGCAATGCAAAGTAGTTCTTAACCCACCCTATTTATTCTGTCCAGTGAGGTCAATGGGTCCTCTGAGCTATTGGTGAGACACTCAGCATCTTGCTCACCTTTCGTGCTCTAAAGGAGCTGGAGACAAAGCAAGTATACTGCATCCAAACGGTGATCTAACCTTGAGGTGAGGCAAGGCAAGTAGCTTATCCAGATCAGTGATGAAAAACATTGAGGAAGGAGCCTAGATAGCTTGGCAGGAGGCAAGAAAAAGGTACTTCCACACCTGGAAGGGTATCATGAACTAAAACATGATAGCAGAGGGGGAGGAGTAGCAAGACAAGTGAGAAACATAAAGTTGTGCATGGGGGTTTTTCACTTTGTTACAATCTTTTAAACTTGTTCAGACACATCGGAAATATGCTGGATGAAGATGAGTAAAAAAAATAACCAAGTTTAGAATAGTAAATGCAACAGCCAAATTCACAGAAGCTAAACTATGAAAAGACCCAAAGGCAAATTCTCATTTGTGCAGTGTCTGTTCCACCTGTTAGATAGCCATATGCTACTAGTGAAAATGTAGCTCTGCAAAAGGATTCGGGAATCGCCAACTGTGCCACCAAAAGTGAAGCAAGAAGTTAATTCGACAAAAAATAAAGGAAAAAATGTAAGGATGAGGGCCCACATTTTGCTCTCTATAAATCCAGTATTCAGAAGAGAACACTGCTCTCTGGACAAGAAACTCATCTGAGATCAGAGATGTTGCAATGGGTTAGTGTTGGGGAAAAAGGAAAATGTGCCTCAGGGGGCACAAATATATACAACATACTCAAAGAAATTCTCCTTTGAACTACTGAACTGTGAGTAAACAGACAAACGCATGCCCACCCTTGACTTACCTAATAAAACATATATGTAAGTGCCAGATGCCATGGGAATATGAAATGTTAGGGTAGCTATTATTTAATTTAGTGAGCCTAATTATGATCTCACTTATACATATTTTACACCAGCATAATATCATTCCATTCGGCAAAGCCATTCATGAACTGCACCTTTGTGCTGCACTGCCAGTAGATTCTCTTAGCAAGAGTGCTGTATACAGATTGAGATAGGTATACCATAATTAGAGGGGAATCAATATGATTTAAAGGCTTTCTTCTAAACTTTTGTTCTAGCTGTCATTTTAGGATTTAAGGGAAAAGGTGTGCCTTGAATGTCCCCCATGCTACAAAGATGATGCTTCTTTCAAACAGGCAAGGTCTGAGAGGATTTCTTATGTTATAAAGGAGCCTAGGTTTAGCCAAAGAGCATAACGACACAGAGAGGAGGGCCTGAAAAGCTCTCTGGAGTTCCTATCTTCTTTCATTCCTTGATACGGAAACTGGTCTCTGAACAAGGTTTGGAATTTAGTGCAACTTTGTAAGTGACTTTTGCTCCAAAGAGCAACCCTTGTTTGCGCAGTGTGGCTCTGAATCTGAACTCATAATTGTCTTTCCAAGAAATTCTCATGCTGTACAGCAACTAATTCATTAAAGATCACAGTGTGACTAAATATTCCATACACAAAGTATTTTACAAGAATTCTGTTAAAACCAATTGGTTCAAAGCACGTAATTTCAACAAATGTCACTACCTGTCCCATTTTTCATACACTCATTAACAATAATCTTTGTATTAGAGAATACAGCAGGAGCTTTCACTGTCCTCATTTTCACATGCAATACTGAAACGCATTTTCCTGTCATTCTCAGTACAGGCAATTTTAAATACAATCATACTCCTGGTATACGAGTGGTATAGGAAGACAAGCATATCCTGTTCCCCTGACAGATACATACACATATAAACACATCCATTCAGTGATGAAAACATTAGTCAGCAGTCATCCACACTATTGTTAACATCCTCGTCCTCTCTTAAGTCCTTCCTCTAATAACTGGGTTTTTGCTCTGTCTCATAGGTGTGCTATTGCAGATGAGCTGAGAGGACACTTATGAGGAGTTTGTGTTTCTTTCTTTCCTACTTCTTCCCTCAGTTTTGTTGGTATCTACAAGAAAGAGGAATCAAAAGCCAGGAAAGAGGATGCCTATCAAAAAGGAGAACCTACTGAAGAGCCTAAAAGAACCTAAGGGTTTTCTGGGTCTCTTAACCTAAGAACCTAAGGGTCTCTGCAGTTACCTGCATCTCTGAATTTCCTAAGCTGCATGCTCATCTTAGGCCAAGCTCTCTAGCCAGTCTGTGGCAGAGACACAGCCAGTGTTCTTCAATCAACGCGTCATGTTATTGCACCTGTATAGTCATAGGCCAGTATTGAATTACCACCTCAGCTTTTATGCCGAAAAAATTCTTCAACAATATTTTGAATAAAAGTTAAGGTCAAGTTAAAATAAAAATCATAGCTGCATAGATGAGCAGTAACATATTTCTAAGATGATTCAAAACAACAAAGAAACCCTCCATTTCCCTGTCTAAAAGTGCAAAAGGAGTTGGAATATCATTATGAGTCTTTTCAGACAGCATCATACTCTTTTATTTCAAATGTTAGAGGGCTGTATTTCTAGAAAATTGATTTCCCAGTTTTACCATAGATATTAGTAAACTGATAGCTATAAGGACCATGTCAGTCACCTCTGAATCTTAATAACTTTTACTTTCACCTACATTTCTAGAGCATTGCAGCAAGGTGTTTACAAATACTGATGGTACGGATTTTAGGATGACCTAGCTATATCCCTAAGAGTTCAGGCCAGCTTCTATTCACCTTAACTGGACCCCAAGTTCTCGGAAAAAATAAGGGTATCATTTTGACAGCTAATAAATGTGTTTTTAAAAACTGAAAACTAAGAAGAGGTTATTCATAGTCACTTCAATGTGGCACTGTTACTTGGCTCAAAAATTGACCAAAACTGCACTGAATACAGTGCCCATGTGGACTCTGATTTCATTATTGGCCCCATCTCCCATGTTTTAGGTGGTTGATACTTCTGCATTACTATCTATTATAAAATTAAAAAAAAAACCAAAACACTCCAAAGGGTATGTTATGTTAATTGAAATACTGTGGGGGCTGGACTTCCAGGTGGATTGAAACTCAGCTGTACTGCCATGCCTGAAGGGTAGAGATCAATGGTTCAACGTATGGCTGGTATCCAGTATCAAGCAAAGTACCCCAGGGGTCAATATCAGGGCCCATGTTTTTCAACATCTTCATTAACAACATGGACAATGACACAGATTGCACCTTCAGCAATTCTGCAGGCAACACTGAATTTAGAGAGGGTGGCTGGCAAAATGAATGGCTGAGCTTTGGTCCAGAGGCACTTTGAGAAACTTGAGGACTGGGCCAGCAAAAGGCTCATGAAACTCATTCAGGAAACCTGCAAAGTTCTGCTCTCAGGTAAATAACCCCAGGCATCAGTGCAAGCCAGGATGCAACCGCCCAGCAGACAGTCCTGCAGATATCTAATGCTGAGCTGGCTTACAGTAGTCACCATTAATACGAGCCAATAGTGTGGTTCGCCATGAGCAAGGTGCATGAGGAGGAGTGTGCCCTGCGGTGTGCCCCTCTGTGCAGTGCGGGGGAGGCTGCACCCAGAACACAGTATCCAGCGTGTGCCACTCAGCTTAGGAGGGACATGCAGAAACCAAAGAAGGATCCCAAGGTGGAAGCAGAGGGCTATAAAGATGGTCAGGGACCTACAGCTCACAGTTTATAGAGACTGAGAGGATGGGTTTGTTTGGTCTGGTGAAAAGGAGACTAAGGGGTGATCAAACAGCGACCCACAATCATCTGAAGGGTAGTTACGAGGTAAGGAAGTCAAACTTCTTCCGTCAGTGGCAGACAATAACAAAGGCCAAGGGCCACAGGTCGTGGCTTGCAAATTTCCAGATGGGCATTAAGGAGAAAGCTCTGTTTAGAGAGAACAGGTTGCCCAGAGTGGTTGTGGCATCTCCATCCCCAGAGGTCTTTCACACTCAGTGACACACAGCCCTGGCTGATATGCTCCAGCATTGGTGATAGTCACGCTTGGAATAGGAGTTTGCATTAGATAATTACCAGATCTCCCTTCCAACCAGCGTCTGTGATTCTCACAGTTATTTCTGTGACAGCTGAAAGTGTGCATCACCTGGGAAGACGGCAAACACCTTTGTAAGAACTCAGTGACAATAATGTTCTAATCTGTGTTTAACTGTTAAACATAGGAATGTCAGTTAAAATTGTGAGGGACAGGAATAAGAACAGAAAACATTTGCTCACACTGGCATGTCCAGATGGAGCAACTTTTTTATATTCTCTGTATCAATAATCTGGGGTCTCTGCAGGGACCGTGAGCATGTAGCACGCATGCACAGCATGTATGCACATCTAAGGAGGTCTCAAAACCAAAGGAGTTCAAAATGAACAATCCAGCTAGGACAGTGAAGACAGAGGCAGCAAGCTGACAAGGAGCAAGGGGAAAAAACCCTTTACACACAACAAGGCTTACTAAAAGAGCCATTCATAGCACATAGGAAGCAGGCAAACAGACACATGCACACACAAATCCCTGTCTGAGCAGGTCAGATTGAACAAAGGTAATCATTTTAAGTGCCTAAATTGCCTGACTCCACATGGTGCCATCAAAAGCATTTTCATTTTTATCCAAATCAATGTCACCGTTTTCCTGTAAAAATCAATGTGGAAAATAGAAGCAAAGGTAGAGGAAGATGCAGTTACTAAGCCCTGTGGAAGGCATCACAAGGCAGGGTCACTGTAGGAACTCAAGATGTTGACTTTGGCAGCTAAGATATGCCCAACGAATTGCAAATGAGGGGTACTAAAAACAGCTAGAGAGAAATTCTAGTTTTGCATGTAAATTAAAAAACCCAAACAGCTGCCTCATTATTTTTTGCAATTATAACCTTTCTTTTGTCAATCTCTTACCTAAAAGCATAATGATCAGTCTTGCTGAATACACCTTTCCTTCATTTTCCTCTAACTTGTATTAGACATCAAAGTGACTAAGTGAAAATCCAGTCAGTCCCTGTCTTATATCATATGTAAGGAACAGACAGACTAAGGTACACTTGTTGCCAGATGGCAAAGAGTTAATGTGAGAGCACAAGCTGTGAAATTCTGGGAGGAAGTACCCTTCAGCCTAGCTCACTGCCTGTTGAAAGCAGAAAACTGAGGCACACTCTGCAGACCCATAATGTGACTGACAGAAACTCTGAAAGTCCATTAAAATTTGCCTTTCCAAATACATTTGTTGTAAACCTGGCCTTCTAATACTTACAGCAAAACACCTAGGGTATTTGTCCAGAATCTCCATGTTCTCCATAGTAATTTTATTAGAAAATAATTTTAGTGGTTGGCTTTCTGGAGAAAAAATGTGTGTCAGCACACCCTTACTGAGGATTTCCCTTCTGATTTCCATAAGGAGCTCTGAGTAGGACAAAAACATGCTTATTAGTAGCAGTCCGGGATATGTAGACTTCTCCCAGAAATACCAACCAATGTGGCTTGCGTACCCAGATCACACTACACAGTCACAGCTATCCAGCTGCACGATAGCTATAACTGAATGGGGACCCTTATCAATCCTTTAGGAAACACACTTTGACTTAATCGAAAGTCAGATTGTTCTTCCCCTCAGCAGTATATCCTCATGGTATTTTATGACATATTTCAAAGAAAAACTGACACTGAATATACAGCAAAATATCCGAATGATAAGAAATTTTCCTGTCACAACCCAATGGTTCTGGATTGGAATACCCACGTGATTTTCAGTTAAAATACCTGGGAGCAAGTGCAAACAACAGTTCGCCATCACTGGCTTGCAGGTAGTTCAGAAAACCCTGCTGCAATTTACCTAATGTCAGCCTTCTCAGATGAACAGTCTAAATTCTCCAGATAACCTCCCTATTAGGGGATTGGTGTTGCAAATCTATGTAACTGAATAAGGTTATTCAAGAAGCACCACGTTTTGATAACAAAATCCTTTGTGATGATTACCTAATAGCCAGCATTTGTTCAAACACTTTTAATAGACCCTTTTTATCACATGCAAAAAGAATTTCAGTGCTAGTTCAGTCTCCTGTTTCATTCTGTCATGAATCACTTTGTAGAGACATTTAGAAGTCAATAATCCACTGTAGCTTTGATGACAGGTGATTAATTTCTACATTTTAGAGACATAATAAGATTTAGCAATAAAAAGGCCTTGAAGTAACCTACCAAACAGCTTTAATCTCAGCCTTGGGACTGTTGCTAAATATGAATGCTTGTACACAAATGCAGATGATTTAAGTTAGTAGGTTTTATTGCAGACTTCTTGCCTTTTCATATTAATCTTGCTTTACAATCAGGCTATCTATACAATCAGTTTATGCTGAATATTGTTTCTAACACAGTACTCGGGGGAGGAGAGTTAAATTATTTACCCACAAGGGCTATATTCTACTGAAAACTAGTTTTACATGCTTTCCATTATGTGGCTTACCAACACTCTCTGGGTGGCAAGGTTAGACGGGTAAAAAACAAATAAACTAGCAGACACATACAACTAGTCAGTACCTGCCTGTGCATCCACGCAGAGCCCTTGGGGCTCAATCCATCACACAGTGAAACCAGTGGGAGTATTTTGTTAACTTCAGTTGGCAGATCACTGTAACAGACATACTTGAATAAAAGAAGAAATCCCAAGCTCTCCAGCCATGTTCTGGTTGTAGATACAGATATGCCTATGTATAGAAATACCTATATGGTTCCTGATCCAGCTTTTCTGAGCTGTCCCAAACATTGCCTGGATTCTTTTCTTTCAAAAGTGGTTTTACACTGAAAACATTATCTGGGAAAACTGAAAAATTACTTTCAAAACCTCAGTCCCTTGTGTTTTCCTTATACATGTTCAGAATGCTTCATTTTTCTACTCAAACTACTTCAGCCTGAGTCCTTTGTGTCTATAAAACACTAAATGTTTCCTGAAATTCCCTTAGACAGGAATCTCAAGATAAATTCACAAAATGATTCTATGGATTGTTTCCCTCAGAAGCAGACAGAAGAAAAAGACAAGAAACAGCGGAAGAAAAGACAGAGCTGCAGCAACAGTCTTAGAAAACCCTTTTGCTAATGCTGAATTATGAAGACGATCCTAAAGTAAATGCCGGTCTAAGGTGCCTACTACAGATTGCTGGTGATCATATGCTTTCCTAACTTATAGACTAATAAAAATCATAAAGAACCCTGGTAGCTGGGGAGACAAAGCAAGTCAGAGTTCTCCCTTGTCCTTCTTGCAGTGTGCAGTCCCTGGGAGAAAAGGTTATAGAGGAACTGAATTTCTTACCTCTGAGGGCAGCATTAAAATGCTCAAGAATATTACAAGTATTCTGCTGCTCCTGTTCTGTATTTTGTGAAGGGCAAAGCATTAGCAAAGAAGGAATGGGTTCTACTTCTTTCAACTCCTTTGGGGGTGGATGAAGCAGAGGAGCAAAACTTCCACCCCTGAAGAGGTACCACCCTCAGACATCATCTGAGCAGACCTTAAAGACAGGAAAATTAAAAAAACAAAATAAAGCAAAACAAAATCACAACAACAAGACACGTGACAGAAGCAAAGGCAGCAATAACACCTCCTTCCTGTCAGCAGGCTTTGGGGAGGAGGAACAGAGGCCTTAGCAATAATGACAAATGGTGTTTTATTAAAGACAAATGGTGGCAATATTGCATTTCACTAGCATCTATTAAGAGGCCATTTGAATTTTAAACTCATTTCAAGGAAAGGAGATTTCAATGTCAGGAGATGCTGGTAAAGATGTTTAGGACAAGTGCTGGGTATGGGGGTAATGGGAAGGTTGGAAGAGATGACAGACAGGGGCTGCTGGTGGTGGTGGTGAGGACAAAAGCAAGAAATCTATGTGAGGGTAATTTTTGTGTGATAGTTTTCGCATAAGTATAAAGCGGAATCCAGGAATAACTCCAGGTCCTAGCCATATTCCATATGTTTATGAAGGTAAGCCATGAGTGCATATGTTTTCCTTCTTTCTTTCTCAGTGGACCTTCATTTCTGCTGGAAGAAGTCCCAGACACCTTTGTTGAAGGGAATTGCAGAAGAAGAATGCCCTGAGTAGCTCCCCATTCTAGATGGTCAGGAACAAGGACACTTTAGTCCAAATATACTTCTTGACTTTCTTTATAGACTTCAGGTTTATACCTTTTTTAAGTTGCAATTTTTAATTTTACTTTGCATTCGTAAGTGCTGCAAGCACAGTTATTTCCTTCATTTTTCTTGTTACATAATAGGTATGAAAATTGAGATCTGCTCAGAAGAGTTTGAATGTAAGAACCTGACACAAGATTTGTGATAAAACCAAAATTAACATTTGTCAGACCTATAAAGGAAGTAATACTTGAAAGAGCTAAGGTGGGTAATGAGGGAAACAGAAGGAAAACAAGTAGATACAAGGTAAACCTGAAGGCAAGAAAAGTTAATCCATGACTGAAGCTAATGTTGAGCCATGATGTAAAGGTGGAGGGAAAAATGAAAATCACAGAGTTATCTAAGCAGAATGCAAGAAACAAAAGCTCTCTATGCACTTAATGTGTAAGACCCAAACGGTTCTCACAAGCAAAGTACAGAATATTCTCATTCATTTCACTATTTCAGAATATAATTTTTATACTTCAGATTTTTCAGTATTAGTATCTCAGCAAGTGAAAGAGCTGCTTCTCTATGCAAAGTAGCAAAATTGTGCGTGAGGACAAACACATATTAAGAAAATGAATCATAGCAAGAAACTGGACAGTTGAGGCAGATTAGATATATCAGACAGCAAATGGCAGGGTGAGGTACTGCAGTGGAACTGCCTCCGCTACAGAGCGCAGGAAGAGTTACGACATTTATGCATTTTCATTTCTACAGGTGGGGATCTCAAATCATTCCATGGGTTAGGCACTTCGTATCTCTAATCTGGTCCTGCTGAGGCACACAGTTGATATACTTCTGACTTGTCAAAAAAAGGCACAAGACACACTTAAATCTCTTCATGGTCCTAGCATGAGACATTAAGTTTGAGCTGCTTGTGAATCCAGCAGTTATTTCAGGATGTTATGTCCTAAGCAACACATTGCATTTTCAGTTTCCAAAATTAATTTATTTTTATAAACCATGCTCTTTAATTCTTCTGTGTATTTCTTATGTAGACTTCCAATATGAAATAGATTATTTGGACTACTGTGTGAGAGTATTTCTTATTGATTATTCTGCTGAATCAGGTGATTCATGATGCAAATTGCCAAAACACTCACTTTTTTTGATCTAAGGGATTAAAGCCTGCCTCTCCTTAGGTGAAAGAAGAAATAAAATGGGGGTGGGTGGGGGGGGTGGAGGGGTGTTAGCTGCTAAACATTCAACATATCCATACCATTTTAGGATAGCTCCTTTTTCTCAAAGAAAAATACTAAGTACAGAACATAACCCAGCAGCCTGGTGGCTAAGGGATTTCCTAGAAATTGTAGCAGTTTCTGAAATTCAAACCTACACCTTAATCCAGTGACTTTTATTTCAAAGGAACATCCTACCTACTCTGCCTACTGTCATGACCTAGGAGTCTCTTTCACAAAAGTTTTGTGAATCTTCTGCAGTCAGTTCTGCAGGTTCAGTTTCAGTGGGCAGAGTAAAACATTAAAAAAAACAACCAGCACTGGCTCAAGCCCTTTTAGAAAAATAAGTAGTTAGAAAATATGTTTCAGTGGGTTCTGAAAATTCGTTAAATATCTATGTCATTTTAAATAGTTATTTCCAGGACGTGTGATCACTACTAGCTGCTGCTGCCTGCTGAGGAGGGCAACACAATTGCTCTGGACTACTTCTGTTACTGGCTGCTGGACCACCTTCAGGACTCAGTACTTTTTGTGTGGGGGCTATGACATAAAGGTACCTTTACCACAAACAAGTACTAATGGACTGTTAACTTCTTTTACAGAAAACTATTGAAAAAAAAAAAAGTCTGCTCAATTCTTCCTCAGCCCAATGATGTAAGCAATAAAGCAATATCAGTTATTATTATGCTCTGGGCATGACAGGCAAACCTGGTTTGCTCATGTTTTCTCCAACATGACTGTAAATCTCACTGTGTTTCTATGTTTCTAGTCTAGTTGTTTTTAATAGAATGCATCTCAAAATGTTTTAAAGCTTATGTGGAAATAAAGCTTATTTAGATCTCCCCATTTCACCTTTCTAGTTGTATCTCTGCCCAGCAAAAGATGACAGCACATTTCTCATCTTACCATTGTACCAGGCCTCCACCCCTATTAATTTTCAGGGAAAACCATTCTCAAGCTTTTCCACTCTCTGACTTGAAGCAATTTGGCTTACAGTTTGAAAGGCCTTGCCTGGCTGAGGAGAAAACAATATTTGTCCACTAGTTCTCTAAAAAAGTCTTTTCATTCTCTTGTTTTCACCACAAATTTTATTCTTAGGAAATTTTTCCCAATAAAAAACAATTGATCACCATAAAGACTCCTGCCCATGAGAAGCTATAGCCTTTTCACAAAAAGAAAAAAAAAATGTGTTCAGGAAAATTTCCAATTCTCTGTATTCATGGATGCAATTTCTGCTTTGAGAATCCTAAATGCACACTTGCTGTTGTGCTTCTTTCATGGCACTGTCTGTGGGAGAGCTGGATGTTGTACAAAAGGTACACTGATCATGCAGAGTAATTCCATCACCAATATGTTTAGATATATTTGCTAAAATGCAGAATGCTATGGCAAGACATCCTGCAGTATGCTGTTAGTCTATCTGGGAGACCAGGCAGAGCTGTGAAGAGATGGGCTTCAAGAAAAATCTTCCAGTTGACTGGAATTAACAAATGTGATGCCCATCTAGAAGAATGGCCAGAAGGAGGATCTGGGGAAGGCCTGTCAGTCTGACCTCAGTGCTGGGGAAGGTTGTGGGACAGATCATCTTGAATGCCATCACATGGTACATGCAGCACAAACAGGTCATCTGGACAAGGGGATCAAGTGCACCTCAGTAAATTTGTAGACCACAACTAGTCGGACAGGAATGTTGGTCTGCTTGAGGGTAGGAAGGCTCTACAGGGGAATCTGGACAGGCTAGATGAACGGGTTGAGGGCAATTGTATGCAGCCTTCAACAAAGCTAAGTGTTGGGTCCTGCACTTGGGTCACAACAATCCCACACAATGCTAGAGGCTTGGGGAAGAGCAGTTGGGAAACTGCCCAGCAGAAAAGGACCTGGGGGTGCTGGCTGACAGCCAGCTGAATATGAACCAGCAGTGTGTCCAGGTGGCCAAAAAGGCCAATAGCATCCTGGCTTGTGTCAGAAATAGCATGGCCAGCAGGGATGGGGAAGTGATTGTCCCACTGTACTCACCACTGGTGAGGTCGCACCTTGAAAAATGTGTTCAGTTTTAGGCCCCTGTGGGGAAATTACTTTGGACGGGGGATTAGAGAAAACTGGGACCTAATAGAAGTATAGTATTACAGAAAGTTTTTCAGGGTGAAATACAGTTATTGCTTTGAGGGTAGTTGACATGCACAAAATCTACTGCACCACATCTCCCTAAGCAGCACACTGCTGATAGGAGTGACGGAGGGTGGAGCCGAGTGGAGGCCCCATGGCCAGGCTCTGTTGTGCTCCCTGCAGGAACGGGAACTTGACGGTACCACACAGCTGGTAAGCTGCATAGCAATTGTCACATGAAGAATCTATGAGATGTCCACTGCTGAGTCAAACACTGTGGTGAAAATACTTTCTTCAGATGTTTTGTAATACCAACGCACACCTCCATCCCAAGTTACCTGCCTGCAAGGTGCTACCACACCTCACTGGGCACATGAGACCAATCAGTAACAACGTGTGTGACTAGAGTCACTCAAGCTACAACTAAATGTAAAGAAAATGAACTGGTCTTGGTCTGAATATAAAAAAATAAGTCAAAAAAGGGGGGGATTGTTGTCTGCACTTCCGAATTACCACACTCTGATTTAGTGACTAACTATATGTTAAACATTTCTGTGCACAAAGTTTAGGTCAAGCTGACCCACCCTCTAATGTCATCAAAATTAAAGAACTTCTAATTAAGGGATTCGGCCTTAGGAAGGATAGGAGACAAAGAGCAGATGGTAAAAAGAACACAGTTATACAAGAAAGAAGCCTTCAAGTGAGGAAGTTCTGGTTGCAAGCGAAGACAATCTGATAAGGTGTTGCAACCCACATACAACAGCAGAAAATTAGTTGAAATTAGGACAAAGGTAATTGTGATAGTGGGAGATCACGACCTCCAACTTAAATAACCCCCCTGACAGAGGGCAAAACCCCACATGGGGAGCATGCTTAGTTAGTAAAAATCTTCAGCGGTGCCATCTGAGGATATGCACTAATTTGCATTAGAAGCAAGAAAATTGTAACCAATCCTGTGTATGATAATGAAGATGCAATGTCCTATGAAGTATAAAAAATGAGCAAAGGAAGGGAGAAGTTAGGGAAGACTCCATTGTAACTTCTGGGATCAGTCGACGGGCCGAACCCGTCTTCCCCACAGGGATGCCTGTTGGGTAAGAACTTTATTCTATGACTGACTCATGCTATTAAGTGTGTTGTTTTAAGCTTGCTTTGCAGTCAGTATATTATCACCAGCAATCTTTGAACCTTATCCTGTCACAAACTTGTATTTTGTATAATAAAAATCTTCAGCTGAAGTTAATTTTGTATAAGTGTCCGGAGATTTGAGTAGTTGTTATAAGGGATTTCACTCAGTGATGCTGTCAGTGGGGGTCCCTGAATCGGTTGGTCGAATCACCCTCTGATACAGTGGGCTGTAAAACGCAGGTAGTGGACAGGCTGGCCAGACACAAGGGTCTTGTCTTTCTTGGGAAACTGACAGGCTATTCAAATATAATGGGTTCAAGGAAACCCCCCTTCTTAATGTGACCTGCCCCTCACTACAAGAAAGACATTGAGGTGCTGCTGTGCATCCAAAGGACAACATAACTAGTGAACAAGTCTTATGAGGAGCGGTTGAGGAAACTAGGGTTGTTTACCTGGAGAAGAGGAGGCTCAGGGGAGGCCTTATTGGTCTCTACAGCCACCTGAAAGGAGGTCGTAGGCAGGTGGGTGTTGGTCTCTTCTCCCATGTAAAAAGTGATAGGAAAAGAGGAAATGGTCTCAAGTTGTGCCAGGGCAGGTTTAACTTAGATATTGGGAAAAATTTGTTCACAGTTAAGCGTGGTCAAGCATTGGAACAGGCTGCCTAGGGAAGTGACTGAGTCACCATCCATGAGGGTCTTTAAAAGATGTGTAGATGTGGTGCTTAGGGATATGGTTTAGTGGTGGACTTGGCAGTGCTAGGTTAACGTCTGGACTTGATGATCTTAAAGGCCTTTTCCAGCCTAAACAATTCTATGATTCTATGAAAGGGCTTCAAGGTCATCTTAAAGACATGATGTACTAAGCATGACTTACCAACTTTTTGAACATTCAGGTGCAAACAGAGAGCAGCAGAACAGCATGTGGTGGAAATCACAGGGTTCTGTGAATAGAAGCCACAAGTCCTCCATCAGGAAAAGCATACAGGGTGAGCTGCATAGCAGACTGATGTCTACTTCAAAAGGCACTGTAAATGTTGTGATAGGAAGTACTAATCACATAAAGTTTTACATAGTCCTCTTCACACTGCTATTCTCAGCATATCCAAACTAACTGCAGTGTCACCCTTGACTATGAATCACAAAAAATAGCACACAGATAAGTGTATTGTTCAAAATTAATGACATGGCTGAAACAGTAGCTAAAGTGCAGAGGTACCAATTACAGAATATCTTAGTTTGGATTGGATTCTTTAACAGAGACATTTACGCATCCAACATGTCAACATGCCTACATAAGCAAACTTCTTCAAACAACAACTTTATACTTAGTTTATTGCCATCTACCATCCCTTGATCTCCTTGAGTATTACTTGCCAGGGGCTAAGTATTGGCTGAGTTGATTAAATGGCAAAGCTTCCACGGATTTCAGCATTCTCAGGATTTTATCCAAATTGTCTTCTTATCCATGCATTTTAGACAATTTCTTTTTATCTTTCAAACTAATTTTTACAAGATGAATTTAATTTTATTTCCTGCCTGTTCTTTGCCTTTGTCTTCTGTACATGCTGATTTTCATATGCCATCTCAATTTAGTATCATCTATGAAATCTATGTATTTTCATGCCTTCAGAAGCACCAGAAGTCAAAGATAAAAGACATTACTGTAAGAGCTACAATATATCTTATGTGCATATCACTAGTAAATTACAAAGGAACAGCTATACTTGCTAAAAACTGGACTGCTAGAATGAAGGAGTTAATAATTTTAGTTTTCAGTTAGATAAAATAGCAAGCTGAGCTTGTCACTGGATCAAGTAGGAGAACAAGACTGGTATGCTGAGAAACTGCTATATGAAGAAACCTAATACGTACATCTGCTGCTGAAGCAAATGACAGTAGCTTCTCTGCAGGCCAAGTCTAGAAAAGCTAATGTTAGCAAGATGTGCAAGACTAAATAACAGGCATCAGGGTCACGCATCTTATTAAAAGCAGTATTTTAAAAACTGCTTGCTTTAAACATTTACCTTGACATTGTAGATTATCTTTAATACCAAGCCAGCTCTTATTCAGTTGACCTCTATTTGAAGCAGCTAAATCCCAGATATATGATTGATTTTTGGTCTTCTTTATTCAAAGAAAAATATGAAGCAAAAATAAAGCTTCAATATATTTAAAATTTATGCTTGCAGAGACAAGCTATGGTGAAATTCAGCCAGCTTCATTTTGTGCTGAACTAGATGAGAAGATTGAGCAAGATATATTTTGAGGGGACCTTCACCAACAGATAACCTAGACGGTTATAATTAACAATTTGCCCTCATTTCAGCTGTATTTAGTACTATTCACAGTCTCAGGGTTCTTCCTAACTTGGTGGCACTATTAAAACTGCTTTTGTTCTCTGCAATACCTACTTTTGAGATAATGCTGTCTTCTTTGTCTTTGTTATCAAAGTTAATGTGAAAAGAGAAACATAGGAATTTTTGCAGAGATCTGTTGATTCAGTAATAAGAATTAGTGACACAAATATACTTTAATTTCAGATTATTAATTGTCAGCTACTGTAACGTTTGCCTATACCTGGAATTTGGACACATTGCAACCTAAAAGAAAAACACAAATATTATATACCCATTACCAAGGAAAAGTTGTCCAAAGCCTGAAGTTTGTCTAGGTATCAGGTAATAGTACAACAAAATGCTTACTCAAATAAGCAATGCACAACAACAAAAGTTGTCAGCCATAACTAGTAACCGACAGGCCTATTCTCTTCCCTTTCAAGTTAGTTCAAATGATTCAAGCAAAAAAAAAATCCATGAGAACAAAAGAAAACTGGGCAATGTAAAAATCTCAGCATAATATTTTAACAAAGTTTGCTTTTTTTCTCTCTTGGTTACTATTAAGCTCTTGATGCTCACTAATAAAACTTCAGTAATATCAGCACTAAAGTTTCGTTTTACCTGTCAGCAGATAAGTAACAGTTTAGTAATGGCTCAGGGTGATTGATGGCAAAGTAGCAAAAAAATAGCTAGTACTATAAACCCTATTTACAACATCTAAGAAGAACCTTGAAAAGATAATACTATGGATTACCTTTGTGTTATTTTCTATACTCGTTATAAAATTTGTCACGGGGTCTTTAATTGTCTCATTTTCCATTTTTTATGGTCTTTGTCATGACAATAAGTTTTCACATAACTCACCGTCTGCTAGATTGCTTCAAACTATGCGGCAGAAGTCTGTAATGCGCTGGAGATGCTGTAGTGTGATCATCCAGCTCTTCAACCCTTGTTCACCCGGTGATAAAATTTGTGAAAGAAAAGCGATAGAAATTTTTATGTCCTCCAAATGAGCAGCTATTCTCTATCTGTTATTTTCACAACTTTCTTCCTTCTCTTTCCCTGGGCTGTCCACTCAAGGACTAGCTAATTAGAAAGCAGAGGAGTCAGACCTGTGCAGGCCCTTCATGATGCCAGTGAACCCCAGATTTTTCACTCCAGCCTCCAGAACACCAGGGTTTTCTCATGAACCCAGAGTATCATAAAATAATCCTATTGTTCTTTTTCTTTTAATGAGACCCAAGCCCCTTAAACAAAGCTAAAGGAAGGGGAATCATGAAACAACCTAGAAGCTCATTGAGATACATAAACCTTATTTTTTTCCCATATATTATAATTTTTAAGTCAGTTCCAAGTTGTTTGGGGGTCTGACGCACAATTTTTTTAATGCCCATGGTTGGCAATGTGGATGACAATTGGAAAGGGTTGGTGTAAGATACTCTGAATCTTGTCTTTCAGCAAAGGCATTTGTGGCTCCTGGTGCAGCTTCAGGGAAACTTCCTTAGAGCTTGTCTGGCAAAGCTCATGAAAAATGCTTTCTTCCCTTTCCAGCTGGCTCAGTGGCTCCATTTCCTCCTAGAAAATTGTGGCTTGGCCTCAATTTGTCACATTTTGCCTACACTACAGCAATGTGATACTTGGGCATAAAGACCTCAGCACCTAAGTCCAAAAGTTATGTAAGAACACATACTGCATATCACATACAGCGTACTGATCACTGCAAACACATTTTGTGCTTCTGCTGTTCTCTATTGTTTAGACTCTGTCACACTGGAATATCATATAAAACAAAAGAATGAAGACAGTTTTCCTCTTTGGCATCATCAAACTTCCTTCAACATAAGTAAAACTTCACTTTTCAGAAGTCTTCAGGCAGTTCCAGCATTGTAAAACAGTATCAACAGAAAGAAGAACCACCACAGATTTCACCTTCTTCAGACAAATGTGAGTTTATCTCCACTGACGTTCTTGTTCTGACATAAGCATGAACCAATATACTTATGAATTCATGAATAGTATGCAAAAATATTTAAAAACATTTTTTTAAAAAACAATGCATGGCAATTGTTAGTCAATACCACCTACTGTGCCTGGCTGCACTCATGGTGAATCTGAACTAAGAACCTACACAAGACAGATTTGCTAATCAGTGACACAGAAGCTCATTAAAATAGCGTCTTGAACGACATGTAGGATTATTTCCCAGTAAATCCAGCAGCTAGGCAGAGATTTTCACTAGGTGATACAGGTTAGGATTCTGGCAGGCAGACCATAGGAACAACACAGTAAAGACAATAAACTCAGAGAAGGTCTGTTTCCCTTACCATTCTGTGTGCCCTCGCCTGTATCTTTGAATTCAAAGTAAATTATGGAAATCAGTGCAGCTATTGTGGAAACCCCACCTCTTTTATTGTCACAGTCACAGAAGTATCACAGACTCTACATCAGTTTCAGAAATCTTACACAGAAGTCAATCTGTGCAGAGATGGCAATAGTGCAATATAATCATTCTTTGGGGAAAAAGAAGAGACACTGACCAAAAACATAGGCTGTACCAGCAGGACAAAACGCTTTACTGCCTGTGGCCAATGCACTTAAGAGAATTTCAGTCCCAGAATTTCCACTTCTGAGGAAAAATTGCAAATACAGTAACACAACGGCAACTTTTGCATCTCCAGCAAGCAAGTTCATTAGTGTTTAATGCACAAATACCAGCTTCATTAAATAGAATAATAATAAAAATGATAATACTTTGTAACAAGGAGCAGATTATGGAAGAGTACCTGACTCTTGCTGCATGTTTACACAGGAAGGAAAGGAGCTGAGTGTCACCTCTTACTCTCCTGTGCTGGCCAGTAGTATATGTAGTTAGGCCAGTGATGAAGAGAGAGGTGAGGTGCAGTTGAAGTAGGAAGAAATTAGATTTTTAACAGTGAGTATTATGTCCCATTCTCATTACCTATTATTTTTATCAATGTAGGGCCACTTTTTAAGGCACTTATAAAAGATCAGAATTATATATAAGCAAAAGAGTCTATGTTCTAAATTACAATAAAAAGTGGACTTTCATAAGTCATGGATACTGAGAAAATAGGCCTTCGTGATGTGTGTCACGGATATCAATGGGAAACAGAAATGTTTGGTCCTTCAACAGCCAGATCTTCATAGCTAATACTTTGGACTCGATTTCAATCATTTGGGTTTTACTTGGCAATTTCTATTGAATGATCTTCCTTGATTTCCTCTACATAATGCATACAGAGAAGCAAGTAAAGTGGCTGTAGCATCTATAATAAAGGGACGAAGCAGATGAGAAAACATGTTGTGAACTTTGCTGGCATGATGCTGTCTGTTGTAATTTAGGAATATGTGCTGCAGTATGAGGTGTGCGGTCAATGCGTAAACCTGACTGATGGCCTCTGGGAAAACCTGCTTGGACCTAAGAGGCTGGGTAGTGTTTTGAGAAGGCGTTATTATGAAGATCCAAAAAAGGAGAAAAATCTGTGAGTATAGTTTATAAAATGTAAAATAAGCCAAGAATCTACATGTTTGGCCATCTTCCTTTTTGTGTTAGTGCAATTAAGCAGAAAGACAGACTGGGTTTAATACAGTGTATACATGAGTCCAGAATCTGCAGGTGTTGATTTACGGGGGTGGGACAGACAGGTACCCATGGCTATCACCCTGTGCCCAGTGCCCAACACCTGCAGCCTGCCTTGTGTTCGGCAGTGCAATCGTGTTGCACAGATTGTGTCTCTGCCCAGCCCTGTATCTGGGTCTTTCTGGTGGCATGATGCAGAAGAGAGTCCTGTAACAATTTTAAAGCAGTGAGGTGGCCTACTAGGGGACACCTACTGTTGGGTTCCTTTGCCTGAATAAAACAGAAATGTCATGATCTTAAATCACCCTCTGCTAAAACATAACTCTGTGAAGGAATCTGTGGGGTGGAATGGCAAATGGAAAGAAAATGAACAATATTTGGGTACCAAAAGAGTATCAGGGAATTCCTTCAAAGGGAGGAAGGGAAGGAAGGCTCCCCAGCTTTTATCTTTACCCTGCAACCCCCAATATTTGCATGCTAAACTTGGGTGTTACAAAGGAGACAGAAATCCTTAGCATGACAAGCAGCAAAGTACATGAATTGAATATCCCAAGAAATGACTTTGAGGAAATGTTGCCGTGTCTATTTGTCACCTGTGACCATTGTAGAAACTGCACTCAGTGTTCCCAGATAAAAAGTAGCAATCCAGGCCCATAATAAAGCAAAAAGAAAAGAAAAACATATAGATAAAGCATACGTGCATGCGTACCATTCTGAAAATTCAAAAGCAAATTGGAAGAAAAAAGTATGTAGCTTTTGTTTTAATTTATATTTAATATCATTAGGTTTTCTTTGGCAATGTGTATTCGGCAGTAGTTTAGCAAGTCAGGTATTCAACAAGCAAATTCCTTACCTTGAACACTGCCTCAGCTTCTAAGTTCTTAATTTTGTTCCCAGAAAGAGGGTGGGAGTTTTAGTTCATTGTACATTTCACATTAGCAGGTTTTTACTATGCAGTAATAGGTCTGTTTAGTGCTGAATGTTTAACCATTTAACCGGGGTGGGGGTGGAGGGAGGGTGGGGGTGGGGGGGGTGGGGGGGAGTGGGGTGGGGAGACAGACACACACCAAGGAAGATATATTTAAAATGATACAATGAAGCATTGTTCCCTTAGTGTCATTGAACATGGGCCAGCTATGCCATTCAGGGGTAAATGCAGAGCTCTGACATTTAACTCGGATAATGCAGAATGATGTTTTCAAAGAGTCACATGTTCGGTAACTGCATCACATTTACAATTGTCTTTGAAATTTTAATCTCAGTTCATGCTACTAAATCACCATGAAGGTTTATTTTTAACTTGTTATATAAAATTACCAAAAAAAATCAAGAAACATTTCCAAGTATAAAATATGTCAAACTGAAAGCTGCTAATTGTCTAACTTCGGTATTGTGGGTTCTTTTAATTGGCTTTTTGAATTTTTATGCAAGAGAAAAAGTATTTTGAGCAGGTTTCAGATTTTATTTTTTAAGTGTTTCTAAGGGAAATAGGAATTTCAAGTGTATCTATTGTGAAATATAAATAAGACTAGAACAGATGATCCCACTAAGCCTAATTTTCTCAATAAAGCTCTGAAAAAAACTATAGTAGAACTAAAGAAAAAGGTTAATGTACTATTATTGGATTGATAGCACATTCTAATATTTCAGTATTTGGTTTAGAAAATCTATTTTAATTAAAAATATATACATCTTAGACAAATGAATTTCACCTGGGATTGCTGTGGGATCAGGACCTGAACAGAGCAAAGACAGTTGCAACCTACTGTGACAAGAATTACCACGTGTTGCTACCTAAACATGACCGCATTTAACACTCCCTTTGAACTCCAGTAATGTGTAGTCACCAGTGCTGAAATTTCTTACATCTTGTGCTTCTCACCATCTCTGCCTGGCATTGCTCTTCCCCTTCGTCTCTAACCTCACCAAACATAGTGTTTACAGTCACCATTGAGAATTTCCTTCCAAATCCATCTTAGACCTCTAGAACTGCCCTCTGTCAAAACATCTTTCCCCATGGCCTCTGCTTCCTTACCAGCAAAGTTCAGATTCAATATCTGTTCACTCCTCAAAAGTCTTCAGATCATGTCTTCTCTTGATCACCTAGACACTCTGTCATCCTAGTCCTCTTACTTCTCTAGATTTCTTTCCAGTCAGTGGGTTTTTTTTTTGTTTTTTTTTTTTTTTTTTTTTTGTAGTCTCTCCATCAGCCTTTAACTTTGGGGATAGAGAAGGGTTATAAAGGTACCTGCACCTCCCCACCCCACCACCCCACCCCCCACCCCCCACCTCCCTTACCCTAGCTTGAAAAAAATCTTACCAACAAATGTAAATTCAGTGATGAGGTGTATGCGGTTAAGTCATAGCCACCATGTCTTGCCAGCAAAACTGATTCTCCTCTTTCCAACACTACATTCCAAATGCCTTTCTGTCACCTCTGTTCAACAGGGCTGAAATATTCTTTCTTTGCTATTCCTTTTCAGCTTCTCTGGACAGTTCTTTAATCTATACGCCGAATATTGTGCTTATCACTCAGGTGAGTTATACTTAAATTTTGCAGATTTCCTATGTATACCATAGAGAGACACAGCCCTTCTTACACATTCACACAACTAGGAATTTTTGCCCAGGGTTTCAGTCTTTGCTTATGGCAACATTTCATGACAAATGCAAGCCTTCCATTTTTCTAGGCTGTTGTTTTGACCATATCACCTCTTTTTATAAATCCCTCCCCTAACTACACCTTTTACTACCCAGGCCCTTCATGGTCTATCCCTCATGCTATTTTTTCCCTCTGTGTTTCAGAGTGTCAGCTCCCAGCACCAGACAGTGAACGATGTCCATGCCCGTCATTCGTCGCATCCTCAAACACTTTCTTTCATGCTACCCTTCATGCTTGGGAGCTCTCCATAAACATCCACCTTCAGATCCATTTACTGCAAGGCCTATGAAAGACCCAACCACAGTTAGGTTGGTGGTGCAGGCGACACTTCTCATGACACTGACTTACTGTTTCCTTCCACTCCTTCATCTGTCTGTATCAGCCTGTTGTGGGTTTTTAGTTTTTATTCAGAACATGCTAGACACATCACTAACTTTCTGCCCAGCACCTAGCACAACTGAGACATGGTCTATGGCAGTGGTTTATAATAATTCAAATAATGGGGACAGAACACAACTTTTTCATGCCTATGAGAACAAGTTTATTTCACACATTGTCTATGAAATTATAAGCATCCTATTTTCAGATTACAAAATACACATGCTAACATCTCCAGGGATGGAAAACAGATTAAGACTCTATTCTCTCAATCCAACTTTGTATCTTGGTAAGCCATCTAATTGTTAAATTTGTAGGACTGTTAATGAAAGTTTTAAGGTACCAAATGGTGCTGATTGAAATTAACAAGTATATCAGTCACTGAGGAATGGGCTCAAAGCTCTCTGTCTCAGCAGAATCATTAAGCAGCACCGTGTTATGTGATACATAGTGTTGAGAAGTTTCCACTGAGTTTGGTTCCAAAACAGACTCTACAGAAGTAGATTCCTCTGAAATAAGCTGCATTCAAGAGTGCCACCCGAAGTGGAATTATCAGATTTATTTCACAGTTGATTAGATCACATTTGCTCAATGGAAATGAGCATCTGCAGATCATAATGAAAATACAAGTTTTTAAATCTCAGAGATAATGATAGGAGCATTCCTTCTCAATCAGGATGCGTAACAGAGCATATGTAGGCCCTTGAGGACCTCAGGAAGCAACTGGCCTCACACAGTTGGCAATATAAATGCTGGAAACATGAACCCAGTTGTCATACTAAAAATTGACTCTTTTGAGGGAAGAGCAATAGGTTTGGGTCCAGAAATTTGCTGAAGGTCTCAAAGGGAAAAAGCAGGGTATGACTGTAGGTAAAGGTAAGGCCTTTCTATAGGTCCAGAAAAAACAATTCCAAAGGACTTACTTATCCCTTCCCCATGAAATTTAATGTTTATTTTAACCTAGATTGATTTGTTGTCTTTTTACCATTTTGAAACACAAAATCCTATGAATATATGGGCAGCCCTAGGTATTACACATGAGAGGAGAAAGCACCAAATAGAGTACACTTATTCGTAACAAGTGCATCAGGCTACTTACTTGCCATGAAGAGATCAACACGATTAAAGTTAACTGCAGTTTCCCAAACACTTTGGCCCAAACTGCAGCATTAACTTAATGTTTTCCTCATTTTTGCCCAAAAAATAAGAGCAATTTGATTTTAAAGGATGTATATGAGCAAAACTAACTGCATTCCGAAGTCTTATTAATGTGCAGTTTACTCTGAAATTTAAGGATGTGAACTCTTCATTTTCCTGCATCTAATACGGTGCATATAAAATAAAATGATATATTTGTGAGGGAAGGCATTTTCCATTTTAATTTTCTATGTAAAAAAGTACAATCATATCCGGTTAGGAAATGGTTAAAAAAAGTACTCTTTATCACAGTATTTTCATTCAGAACTTTATATCCCTTAGAAAGGTAGACCTAAATAGCTGTAAATCTGAGAAGAAGTTAATTATGAGGGAAAAGGGCCAAAAAGTGAGGAGGAGAAGAAGAAATATCATTGGTTTGACAACGATGGCTGCCAGAAACAGCTTGCAAATCATGGAACTATGCGGGGACGAAAAGTTGACTCTAAATTATGGTGAGACTGGGTCTCTAAATCACTGGGGAGCAAAATTATTTCAGTAGACCTTTAATTTTCAGTTATTGAAAGTCAACATCATGGCAAATAGCTGCAATGTTTTACAGCAGACCATCATGAAAGTATTTTATTTTTCATTTCCCAAAAATGTATGAAATTTTCAAACACAGGTGAAAATCAATCATCTCACCAATCATACGAAAAGCAGCTCCCTTCCCAAGTGAGGTGTGGATTTGCAGGATAATGAAGGAGATGCACAATGTCATCGGCTCAGAATATCCTGAACTTGTACTGGTCTTATCCAGGCATTCCCAAGTGCTGGAGCAGTCACTGAACCACATTACTTTAGCAAAGCCAGCAGCAGAACAGTAAGAAAGGAATATTCATTAAAACAAGCAATCCCTTTCATGCTCCAGCTCCCCTCAACTCCGATGTAATTTTCTGAATACAGGATCTCCTTCTTAATCAGGTAACTGGGGACTTTGCACTAAAATAACAAATAGCCACCTGATAAAGTTTTTGCAGTACTGCGTAGGACAAAATTCCTGATTTTTACCTTCTTTCTCTGAACATACAGAATCCTACCTAGAACTAGGTCTCCAGTCCCCTAAACAGTAATAAATAGTAAGGACAAGGGTAAGACTAAAGTTCTGCTTTTTCCAAGAGCTTAGGCAAATATCTCAGGTCTGTGAGTGTTTGCTGTTTGGAGCCCAAACTCCTTCCCTGAGAACAGGCAAGATTTCCTTGCATATCCAACCAGCAAAAAGGCTGAAGAAAGCAGCACTGTTCACCATCAAGATTTGTCTTTGCCCTAGAGACAGTGGATATCTCTGCTGAAGTGAATAAAATGTGGTCACCACAAAATCTCAAACTTTTTCCCGTGATTTTCCAGACTGTTTGTTACCATATATCCTCTCACAAGGATTGTTCTCAGGGGTAACACACAGGAATAGCATTTACAAGGAAGCATTTCCAGTGTTATTTTGCATGTAGTCACATTTTCTTTAGGCAGAGAAGAAAGATGACAAATGACTTTAGCCTCTTAGGATGTTTTAAATGATACTAGCACTAGAAGTTTGAAGTAGGTGTTGAATCTTGCATGTCTTCATCATGTTAAGCTGCCAAAATGTTTCTGGCTTGTTCTAGAACAACCTCTCAAGCCAAACTGAAAGCTAAACCTTTGTATTTGCTTAGTCCTTGACCAGACTGGATGGTCAGATTGGTGTGACAGTGCCAACAGAGCATTTTGGAGTCACGTATACTATCCTGATTGGAAAAAAGTGACTTTCAGATGCCTTTGATAAACTTTATAATGTAAAAACAATTCCTAGTTACTCTGAGTTTGGACTCAGTTTTGACTTGTAACTAGAGCTGTGCAAATTACTTTGGCTTCATTGGTGCAGGCCCCAATTTTTTATTCTCTCAGCTCTCTTTCTTTTATATTCTTTTCTTTTCTTTATTTTTTAAAATAGAAATAATTTTTTATTCCAAAGACCTGAAATGTAAAATAATAGAGATAATAAAAATAGAAAAAAAAATTACTTTTTTTTTTTTTCCTATTTTATTCACCAAATTCAGAAACAGGTTTTGGCTTTTCTTAGACAATTTCTTATTGCCAATAATTTTTATTTTTTTTTTACTTTTGCATATTTCCAAAGATAATGCTCCCTCCCTTCTCTGAATTCTACATTTTTTTAAGAAGAGGACATTTGTTATATTACTGAAGATGACAGTGAAAACAAAAGGTCTGCTGGTAATTGTCAGGCACTGTCAATGCCATGAATTTGTTTTCTTTGCATTACTAGTCTCAGTTACACCATCTTTACTTTTATATATACTTATATAACCAGACAATACAGATCTTTTAGACAGTAAAATAGAGAAGGAAAATATAAGTATCTTTTTCAGAAGAGTAAACCTGTGTGCAAAACTCAAGAGAGGTTGGCAGAAATCTGCCTCAAAACTTGTTTTCTGAACACATAAATGACCACTCTTCTCCAAAATATATATTGGAACCTCAAGTCCAAAGACTCATTTTCACAGTCCATAGTATGTTTTTGCTAGTAACCAAAATAGGATGGTAATGTACATTAAAGGGTACAAGATAATCTATTGTTCTGTTTTAACTCAAACTATAAAGATCTAAAGCTGTTTCTTTGCTTTGCTTTTTTTTTTTTTTTTTAAATGAAAGTCCAAGAAAATGTACAAAAGGAATTTGGTGAACAAAAAAAGAAAATAATGAAAAATGAATAAGATATCAAAAAGCAAAATAATACAGCAATATTGGCAAAACTTATTGACATCTACTAATTCCCTTCTATTAACTGAAACTTTACAGTGCTTTAATCCCCTCCCTACTTTACCTAAAAAGACGAAAAGGAATGGCTTTAACTAGATCACACTCTTTGAGACTCTAAATCCTTCCACCGCATGTAAGGACTCTTCAAAAAGGATAACCCTAATGCAAAATGAGGTTATTCTGGATCCAATTCAAGGGAATGAGCCAAACATGATTAGCACCATAAGGCTGCATCTACAGAACATCTTGTACAAACAGTATTAGAAATATTAAGTCAGGAAGACACAATGTGTACAATAAAATAGAAGTGTGGTGATTTTAGGGAGGCTGACGTTGATGGGAATTAAGTACTGCAGAGCATATTGATTCAAATTTCATAACAGTGTTACAGACAAACATAATAAAATTCCATAGGTTAAATCTACTTCCCCGGATTTGGAAATGCCTACAAAACCAACAAAACAGAAGTGGTGGATTAGTCACTAAAGTCAAAAAAACAGAGATTCTCAACACTTTCTTCACCTCTGCCTTTATCAACACTGTTGAGCCCTGGGACTTGGGAACAAAAATCCAGGTTGATGGAAACACAGATGATACTTGAGTTCCCTTCCAACCTGATATTCTATGGTTCTGTGAAAAAACCTAACAAAATCTGCAAAATATAGAAATTTCCCAGATTTTCTTTATTTTTACTATTACTATTATTATTGTTGTTTTTGTTTATTTACTTATTTATTGGTGTACTTTGTGCTTGGATGCTGAAGTGATGGGTATGCTGTAAATGTAAAGTTGTAAAACCTCATGGGGTCTTGATAGGATTTAGCATAAATACTGCCATTTGCAAGAAGCCATCGTTGAAGAGCTTGCCCTTTGTTCTAGTTCGCTGTGATGTTCATTGTGTAAAAAATCTAAGAACAGTATTTCTAAGAAAGTGCCAAACTTACCTAGTAAGAAAATGATCTTTTAACTAAAATTATTTCTAAAGAAAGTGAGAATCAAAAAAGAAAAAGAAAAAGCTTTATTACTGACAATTAAAGCAACAACACAGTTACTGACAAAAAGAAAAAGTTGCAAGGGAAGTCCAAGTATTAAGTGCCTCATGTCATTTATAGAAAAAGCTTGGTATGACATAAAGGACATGTAACAGTGGCTAGTTGATAGAACTCACATTCCAGGAATGGGTACCTGAACACACCCCTCAAAAGCAACTGGGTGGGAATGGACTTGTGAGACATCAGCAAGAGCCACCAATTTACCAAACATGCCTTCAGGAAGGATACTTCTCACCTAGCTTTGGCAATTGGACATGTGGGCTCAATCCATAATCAGCACATGGAGAGAAATAACTCCAGACAATTCATCTTCTGCTTAGACATCTAGAACGTGTGGACCGACAGTTTTCTCCATGGATTGTGAAGGGAGTCAACATGACTAGCTTAGGCTGGGCAAGATAGCTGGGGCAGTCTCAGTGTCTGCCAACTCTAATTTATGACATATGTGCCCCTTCCTCTACACCTTCTACCAGCTAGAAATGTTACCCACATACAGCTTGCAGACATGCTTAACTTTCTTACTATCTATCATTTCTGGCCTTTAACAGTAACCACTGTAATGTATGCAAATGACAATCTTTATACAGAAGCTACCAGGACCTGCATTTTTATGTATCTTCCTCCATTTTTTACAAAATGGTGCTATGTCAACATATATATTTCCACGAAGCAAACTTATTAAAAATTAACATTGTTTTACCTATTGAATGAAAATATTTCTTACATTAGATGTTTAAATAGCTGGTGAAATTAAGTTCAACGTTTATACTAAGATGTTTTTAAAGCTTCAAAGACAAACAATCATAATAAAAAATGTTCTTGTTTAATCTACAAAATAAGTACATTTGATTTTAATTATCTGGATAATGACCAAGCAAGTACATCAGGCACATCCCTTCCAAGAGATAATGAAAGGCACAGAGGAGCAAACAATATCCCTGAGAATAGACCAACACATTCTGACTCTAAAGATGACTCCAGTAATGAAAATGTCTTTTGCAAATGACTCATCTTCTGAGGACTGCACTGAAGATGTTGAAAATCAGGATGATGCATGTGAAAATAAAATTATCAATATGAAGATGAGGAACAGCAGTCTATCACTGAAGAGCTGTTTGATAATAATGAAATTGAGGAAACAGCTAGCAGCACAGAAACAAATGGAAGCAGAGGAAATGTCAATGATTATAGTGAATCAGTAACTATTTCTTTAAATGCAAGAGGAAGAAGAGGAAGAGATAGCAGACAGTGAGGAAATACACTAGACATTGATGTTCCTGACTCAGTAATAAACTGAAATGACTAAAAAGGTTAGCTTAGAAAGAAGAAAAGGAAAAAGAAAAAAAATAAGCTTTGATGATGAACTAAGACTGTTAATACAATGCATTCAGAACTAAGCAGCAATTTAGTAGTGTTATTACTATACCCAGATCCTGAGTGGGGCTGAAAAAGATGAATCAATAGGAGGTGTGGGTGCTTTGGCCCTCTTGGGATTCCACTCTTCATCTTCCCTGAAATTAAGACTCATGTTGACTATATAAGGAAATAATCTTCTGTTTATCTTAATATCACATTAGCTGATACTAGCAGCAATAATGAAAATGTACCTGATGTAATACCACCATAGGAAATATGATCATAATGAATCCACTTGCTGCTGAAGTACAAGGATGCAAACACATACATCTGTTTAAGAATGAAAACAACCAAAGCATAAAGGCAGATGATTTTTTAACCCAAACAAGTTATTAGTGTCTTCCTGCTTGATTCATTTGTTTGTGGTCCTTTTTTCCCCTCTTTAAATACATTTTTCATAAATAACCTGGAAAAAAAAATCAGCCGTTTCTACCCCTCATTGTCATACCTCCACAGAGATTTCAAAAGACTTTCAGTTTCTACTAGCTGTAATTGTCATCGTGTGATGACTGATTAATCTCTTTCTTTCCTTTTTGTCTAAAGATAATCAGTGGTTAACTGATACATAATACCAGTTCCTGAAGCAGCTAATGCTCTGTCAGACCTATTTTTAGAAGTTTGCAACTGGACCGTAAATTATCATCTTCAACTGATTTTTTAACTGGAATTATTATTTACAATATTCGGTGAAAGAATTTTAAAAACCAAAATAACACAAAAATACTACTGATTTTTTGAAAAAATGTGCCCTTCATAATTTCATAGCAAGTGTTGCATTTATTTCTAGGCATTGAAGTTTCACAGTGTTGAAGTGTTGGGCCATATTTTAGTTTTTAAACAGGACAACAACAACAAAAAAACAACCAAACCAAAGAGGAAGTATTCTTTGACACAGCACACAACTAAATTTTGCAACTCATACTGGATGTTGCAGAAGCCACATCAAAAGAAAGCCAATTAAAATGAAACAGTTTTAACAGCAATTACATAAAATCATGGAAGAAAAGTGTTTTAGAACTGATAGGCATTAATGTTGCAGATAAAACCAATTCAAAACATGACACATGCGCAGGACACTATGCCAATGCTTATCTAATGACATGCATTGAAACTGTGGAGCTACCAAAGAGAATTTGCTCTTATTATAAGGCAAGAATTTTATCTCTAGGGGGAAAGAGGTAGGTCGGCATTATATTTTGAGAGGAAAGAGAAGAGCTTTAGTCTTTGACATGTTTTAGATATGAAAGTCAAGGATGTGTCTCAGCATAAGCAGGTAATGAACTAACAGTTAAAAGGGTCAAGAAAGGCCAGAACACTGAGCTTGCAAGTGAGGATGTGTTCAAAAGTGATGGAAGCAGCAAAGACATCTCAAGGTATGGAACCAACTTATAAGCTAAACCTGTGGAGATGATCAAAAAAAGTGGAGATGATCAAAAGTTACAGTTGTAGGTGTAAGCAATGTGATTGGATATAAAAGACATACAATGCCAGCGGAGGAATGAAGAGTCACACAGCAGCTGCAAATGTGGCATTCAACAGGAGAATGGGAGATAGATGTTTCCTGAGAGAAGTGTACAGGTAGCTGATTTCAGAAACTCTTACTTTTCTCCAGTAGGGTGAGGATAACTGAAAATAGTGGAAATGGCTAGTAGATGTCACATGGACATTTCAAGAAGATGCTGAGAACCTAAGGATAATGACAAGTTCATGAGATCAAGACCCAAGTTCATGAGATCAAGACCAAAGATCCTATAAACTGGGAATGTTAACAGGTCATAAAATAAGACAGAGACAAGAGAAGAAATATTGCTAGGATAAAAAGAGAAAAACTAAAATCAAGGGGGTTTCTGGCAGGTGCCATTGAAATTTTGGTGGGTTTTTTGTTTGTTTGTTTGGTTTTGTTTGGTTTTGGTTTTTGGGGTTGTTTTTTTTTGTTTTGTTTTTTGTTTGTTTGGGGTTTTTTGTAGGCTATTGTAGAAACAGATAGATATGGCACCAAAAGTCCAAGGAGGAAATATCAAGACTATGATCAAAGAAACTGACTGCTTTGGTTCATTACCCCTCCCCAAATAATGCCAAGACTTATGAGGTAATGATCAACTTCTTCACCTGTTGTCTGAAGTTCTGGGGAAGGAAAAAAATATATGACAAATTATTTTTTCCCTTTGCCTTAAAAAAATCAATGAGCAAAAGGAGTCAGGAAGAAACTCTCAGTTAAAACTTTCAAAGCCTGTATGCATTACATGAGGATGTGAACATAACAGATTCACTGTCCGTGAAGAAGCAAAGAATTAGATGGAAAAAAAGGATAGAGACTTGTACACTCATGGACAGCAAAAAAATGATGTAAATTGATGCTACCCAGTTACTGCGTTGTGAAACATATTGTATTTCAGAGTATTATCTGTGTGGTAATTCAGGTCAAAGAACACGTTTAAGGTATCTTCTATGATTCTTGGGCAAACTTCAATGAATAAAGAATGAGCTGAGTAGTTTTTGATACTACAGATGTGTATAAATCAAAGGAAAAGCGCTTTCATTCTCTCCTTTGAGCTTTCAGAATGCCTGTAGGTCTTTCCATTAGAGGACAGAAGTCCCTTAGAAGGATCAGAAAACAATATTCCATTGGGAGCAATTTGATAACTGTAATACAGTTGCTCCTTTTCTTAAAAAACCTTTACTGATGAACAAATCTAATGCAAAAATACTTAAGATAACAAGAGTATTTAAAATCTCTTACCTCTGCAAAATCAAGCACACCAGAAGTGTTTTATTTGAAATTATGAAATTACCTTACATTATATAACCATCTTGGCTATGTAAGCAAGCACTGCAAGGACTTGTCTGACTATTACAGTGGTAAGAAAGAATAGAAGAGTTGCCAATGCTACTTCACAATTTTACAAAATACAAGCAGACAAAAAATATTGAGGACACCGTTGAATACCACTATTTAAACTTAAGTCCTCTTCCGCATTCAGAAGGCTCATGCAACAACTGCAAAGCGTCCACACTTACCATGTGTTTAAGCATAACCAATACATGTATCAGGAAAGAGGCATCAGTTCAGTAGTATTAATGCAGTCACCTGGTTTTAGCAGCACAGGACTAGAAGGGGCCAGGTAGGTCACTATGGCTAGTGACCTACAGTTGTGGGCAGCAGATGTTGGTTCAAAGAGGTCTGCTGAGCATCTGCTCCAAAACCACCACACCCAACAGGCCACAGAACAGTTCCTATCCCCATGTCATAAACTGTAAACCTAAAGTGCAATGGAAGCTATAATGTGTACAAGAAAGAGGATGAGATCCATCAGAGTTCTAGGCCTCTCCAAAGAGCAGGGACATTGCCTTTTTTTAACTGCCTAACATGCTCCTAGAAAACTGGCCATGAAACTTGCTACAGAAAGGTATAAAGTAATCCATCTCTCCCTGAAACATTGTCCCTGAGAGAAAAAAAAAATAAATTAATTGTTGTTCTTAAATCCAGTGGTTGGTTTAGCTGTAAATATTTAACTAAGGCACATAGTGCAAGCACAGAAGATATTTTGAAGACCTTATAAGAACAAGTGCACTTTATAGCTACAGTAGAATTTTAAAATGCATTAAAAAATTAAATTTTGAAGTATAAAATTTTAAAAAGTCTCCCTGTAGTAAGAAACTGTTATTTCTTAACACGTTTCACAGGTACCCAAGAAGATGTCTTCAGGAGAAAGGAGGAAGACACTGCTGAGGTTCCTGAGCAGACGCGTAACACTATTACTACTAACTCATTCTCTTCTTTACTTTCCTTCCTCTCCTCCACAACAGTGGGATAGTTATTCTGTCCTGACATGTAAGAAGCAACCTTCTGAAGGTACTTTGCTGAGAACAGTGGATTCAACATTACAGCTTTGCTTCTCCAGGCTTGGTACTGTTAAAGGGATTTATCTCAGCTAACTTCAGCTACCGAAAAATTAAATTTCTTGCCTGAGGTGGCTATCCAGCATCTCCTCATTAACTACAAGGAGGAAAAGCACATTCAGAGGGTAAGTCACCCTAAGATGAATGCATAGGACAGGTAGGGAAAGCGGGTCTTTGAAAGCAGTCTTTATGAGGACCAAATTTTTGGCCATCTGCTGAGTAGTGTTGGATGGCAGGGTCTTGCAGGTCATTTCCAAATTTGAAGGGGTGACAGGGGAGAGGGGAGTGATCCAGTGTCTTCCTTTGTCATATTGTTTTATTCACACACACACACACACATACACACATGTAGATATAAACACAGAGGGTAGCTAATTGCACTCAGCAAGTACAAGACTGCCAAGTACTTTGACCTTCATTTTTCAGCAAATACATTACTGGGAGGAGATAAGGAGAACTGATGCAACTGAATTTAATTGGCATTAATACCTGACTCTACAACACCTATGAAATGCTGCAGCCCTCTGAATGTCACTGAGACACCATTTACTGTGAAGAGTCGCCTTCCTCTTCTCCTACCGAACACAGATAAAGCTGCGCTGCCTCTCCTCTCATGGCCCAAGACCAGTGACTGCTTTCAGTGTTGCTAGAAAACCAAATCTTGACAAACACAGCTAATCTTGGCACTCTCAGCTCCAGCATTGAGTGTTGGATGTGTATTTAGAGTATAGGTGTTCTAGCATGTGTGCAGGTAAAGAGCCATTATAAGCATCTTGTTCTTCCCTCCTCCCTCATCTCCACGCCCACCCCCCTTTTCTTTCCTTTTCTTTCCCTTACTTTCTTTTTCGCACTCCCCATAGTTCCCATTTGAAGCTTGGTATCAAACGGCCAAGAAGCTGAACCTGAAAGCCTTAGTGCAGCTCCCTAATTTAACTGCTGCTGTCAAGCCCACTGAAGTAGGAGAGGAAGGGAAACAGGAATTTCCCCTTCGAAGCCTTGCTTTAGTGATCCTGCCATAACAGCACTTCAAAGCGAAGCTGTTCCTTCCCCTCCCAGGCCAACTTCCACCCTCAGCAACTCTACAGAGCAGCTGGGCTCATTAAAACCCTAACAGCACAGGAAATGGTGCAAAGAACTAAATGAAGTTAAGCGCTTCATTTATTTATTTTGATGTATGAATTAAGCAACATTGTCATAAATCTGGTAGCAAATCCTGGCTACATCAGAAAAAAAAGCCAGCAAACATTTCCGAGGGAAAATTGAAAAACCCCTTAGTTCTTTAGATAACAGTTCTTCTTTGTCAAACCTCATACCAAAATCTGCTTTACAACAGGCTGATTTAGATCAAGGCGAAACTACAAAGAGGAAAATCCCTATGGAGAAGAGCCCAGATCCTTTTTAAAACAATTAGGTTCCAAAGCTGGGCAATAGGCTAACAAAAGGATGCTACCTCTTTAAACAGGAGTTTTAACTCATCCCTCTCTAATTATTCATGTAAATTAAATTCTACAAGTGAAGAAAAATTCATAAAAGTCGTACTTATTCATCTCAGAGGGAGATCTGGCATATGAATAGTGCCTATAACCTCAGAAGGTGAAATGTAGAAAATATCACAGGCAACTCCCACCTCAAGTTAACTCAACCAAAAAAGGGAGAATCCTGATGTGAAGGAGACTTGAAGGAGATCCTCCCTAATCGCTTCTTAATAGACTCACAGCCCTGATACAGGAAACAAATCAGGAATTCTGAGGACATGTAATTGTTAATCACTCGCATTCACTATCAAATTCAGTAAGAACTTAGAAGCACAGACAATGAACTTTATCATGCTGAAAAATAAGGCATATTGCTAAGGGTATTCACAGGCTTCCATAACATAGTAAAGCAAAAGCTCCAGCCATGCCAATTCCATTGTACTTCCATAGTTATTTATTTGCCTCCACTTAAAAGAGAGGGGAAAAATCATTACCAGTTGTAATCAATACATTTCATAAGCAATTTTTTTCTGTAGGATTTAGCAATACTAGATTTATAGTTCTAACCTGTTCAAAACACTTATTAGACTTTCAAAAGATGAAACAGGCTGAGCTTCTCTGGGAAAAGAGAAAAAGACCATGAGAAAGAAATTGAATTAATAGCTCTTACCACACCACCACACTCTGTATTAATGAACATCAGGTCAGAGTGACATTGCAACTTGGAAAACTGAAATTCAATTTTTTTCATATCTGCTTTCTTAGAAAAAGGACAGTGGGGTTTGCAAACAGGGCAGTAGAAAGCAGCTAGAAGGTCTGTGGGATAAACCACATAGTTTGACACAGAAATGGTTAAAAGAATGAGGAAAACTATATTAAGGATAATTAGGTGGTTGTTTATTCAGTGCCAAACCAACAGACACATACATACCTCCTTTTCATTAAACCTTCCTGTCCAGAGGCATGAAAGAATACCACACTGGGGTTTTCTCTGCCCAGAAAAGTTACACTAATAGAAGTGGTGCAACCCCTGGTGAGGTTTCTAGATCATGGATGGTTTGTTGTTTTATTCCACTAAGCCTTTCCAGTATAAACAGAGCTTAGGCTGACAAAAAAGTGCTTTACTTAGTAAAACTTCTTAAGCCAGCTCTTCAAACAGGAGCTCTACAATTGAAAGCAGGTTTTTTTCCTTTGGTGTTGTCACTGCCTCTACACTTCACCTTCTGTCAAAACGGCAATACTGTAAAAAGTAAAATCACATCCTGGCCAGCTCAAAATACAAGTCAAAGTTTCTAGTATAGCTGCCATCCTAGTGTGAATGGAATCAGAATATATACCTATGTGCGTGTGTATACCAGCACCGCTCCATTTCTTACAGAATGAAAAGAGATTACTCTGGTACAGAATTTGTGTGTGTGTACACACACACACATACGTGTTCTGTGCACATACACGTATAAACACACACATTCACCATATGCGTATATGTAACTGTACCCACAGTTAAATTGCATCAGTGTATTAGCACAAAATACAGATGACCCCTGCCCCTCCTCCAGGTAACAGAGTAACACAGATTTCAAAGGGAAGCAGAGCCTTGTACAATACCAGAATTACAATATTAGGCTGGGATGAAAAGCTGAGAAACAGCTTTACCCTGTAATTGGGCCAGTTACTGGTTCCCCTTCAGTGAATTTCCTGACGGGAGCCCCTATCCTCAAAAGGTTTGTTGCTTACAATTGCCTGTTTCAGCCTCTCCCTGCATCTAATTGCTGGCTTTCTTGTGTTGCAGATGGAAAGGCTGATTGCCAGGTGTGAGGGATGGGAAAGATTTTTCCCATACCAACAAACTGCTCTGTGTAGTTTCGAGGGAGGGGGGGCAGGAGGGTTCTGCCTTCTGCTCAGCGTCCAGCAAGTCTGGTTTTGTTGGTATTTAAATGACAGTTCCTGCAACCTCGGGCACCTCTGCTATGTGGGGAGATTGGAAGGGCCCCAAGGGCCCTGCAACCCAGCTGCAACCCAGTAGGACACCAGCAGGTGAATCCTGAGCACATACATAGATCAGGACACAGAATACATTTCTGCACCTTAAATAGCTGGTGTCTCGCTGTGTCTCCTTTCCCAGCAGAGTCCCTTAAATAGCTGGTGTCTTGCTGTGTCTCCTTTCCCAGCAGAGTCCCTTGTGACGTATCAGAGGAAGTATGGCTGTGACTGTATACCACATTAGAAGTTATTATTCCCGGGTGAGATCCAACTTTGCCAGCGACATTAGCCGGTTTTACTCCAGGGAGATTAACATCTGTTAAATACAGCTACAGCATCCTCATTTAGCCAAGCGGCACATCTCTTACCAGGTACATAGTCAGGGCTGGCTCTGCTCACAGCTGCGCCTTAATAACACTTTTCTTTTGGCATTTCAGGGGACGTTGAAGGTTTCCCTGTGACACTGCTATTCTGGACTAATTTCTGGAAGGTTTATTCAGCATTTCTGTTCCACAGAGCTGTGAGGTACAACTCCATACAAAGACAGGGAGGTCATGCAGAAAAACAACCCACCCTGTGGAGTCTGGGTGCTTGCTGTTCTTTGGAGTCTAGCAGAAACTTGTACAAAATCCTTAGAAGATTATTAGTGAAATGCTGAAAATCCCCTTCCTATGATTGATTTACTTAGCAGGCTCTCCCAAATTCATTCAGAATTGGGCTTGACATATCCAGTAGTATCAAAATTAACGTGACATACTTTTTCCGCACAGAGATAAGCAATATTTCTGAGAGGTCAACAAGGTAGAAAAGAATTTTATAACAGTAATATATTAAATTATGTCTGGTGCAACATACAGTTAAGCACAGAACTTCACAAATTTTTCTCCAACTATACCATACATCTGAAGTTTCTATTGCATGTATTTATTCTAGTATAGTTAGAAGAGAGATCAAAACTGGCCTTACAACTCAAAGCTAGTTACAAACTTAACTATGAAGAGACTAGTGTCTTTCCATAATTAGCCCATCAAAGAGGGAATGTACTTGTCAGCCAGTGAATGCATATACAATTATTCAGCAGTGTTTAAAGGAGTAAAGGAATAAACATGATCAAAGAGCATCCAAGAATTAGGGATATATCGTTTTAATCTCTGAAAATTGCGCTACATATCAAATGCGTGGCAAATGGAACAAATAACAGACAAATTTGATTTATAAAGTTTGAATACCACCTAGGGGTTATGGTGACATCATGCAGCAAAAAAGAACCAGAATCTAAGATTAAATTGCACCTTCAAAATTCACCAATTTTTATCTTCTCTGCTGCTGAAAATACATTGAAATAGATCTCAGCGATGTCTTTCACAGACCCACAGCTCATGTCTGTGTTTTTCATTAACTGTTCAAATCCCACAGTCCGGGTTTTTAAACTGTTAAAGGAAGCCATAACCTATCCTTGTTCATTACAATGACTTGGTCGTATCAACACTCTTTCATGCATATTTTTGGTTGATCTTAAAACTGTAGTTACTGTTCCTTATCTCTGAAACTTAGCTACAGTTAACAGAGCTCCTTCCAGGCTTTTTAGGTTCATGTAAAACACAGTAAAAGTGTAAGTGATTTTTGTTGTGTGTTTCAACATACAGGGTAAGCAGGTCTCATACCTCCCGGTCCTCATCTGCTCCAAGTGCTCATACCTCTGCATAGGTGAGATAAACTGGGGCAGTCTCCGGTGGACCCGTTTCCTTACAGCTGCACTGGTTCCTGGCTCACGCCACACGGTATCAGCCTCTAACATCTACATAGATAGGAAAGACTCCTACAGCAATTCTCCTTGCTGTCAGGTGTTTGGATCTTGAGCTGTTCAGTTGCGTTAGATCAACCACAGTGTATTTGCACCAGCTGGATACCAAGGCATTTGGGTATTTTTTTGAGTCATGGAAATCTAGAAAGAACAAAGAGAGAAATCCTTGATGCAGTCCAGTTCAGAAGCAAAACCTCTGGCATGCGCTTTATGTTTGTTGCTGTTTGAGTTAAAGCAAAACAACCAGAAGGCAAAAAGCCAGTCTGAACTCCACCTCAATTCTCTTATTTCATGCTAAGATTAAGATATGGCTGTCACCTGTCCCTGCTCATGCTTTATGCAGGATGAACCATCTTAAAAACTGGTTTGTACTGCACATCTCCAGGTGGCAGTGTGAATATGCTGCTGTCTATGGGAAAGGAGATCCATGCAGCCAGGAAGGACAATGTAGATGGGACAGTAGGATGGGACAGCGCAGCTTCTGCACGGTGACATTAACAGAGTTTTACACATAATGCTATTTATGGACCCAAAGTCCTGTCCTTGCATAGTCTGTGTGAAGCTACTGTGCAGCAAGACTGCAGATAAACATTCATATAAACAAAAGTCTGCCATTAAAAAAAAAGATGCTGACAATTTGCCGGGTAAAGGGTGTCTGCCCCTCCTACCTAATGCAGCCCTGCAACAGGACCCCAACTCAGCCACAGCCTTTCAGGTAAATCTTCAGAAGACCTTCTCTTAACACCACAAAAGTTTCTAAATTCCAAACCCAGGTTCTATTGGCTTTTCCAAAACAAAAGCACCAAAAATGTCAGAGAATAGAAATGAAAAGATTGATAAAACACTATTCTCCTTGCCCACTGGCAGGATGTGTTATTTTCTTCAGGCTTGTACGTTGTCCAACAGCCTTTCTTTTGCAGCAAGCTCTGTGAGTCTTCCCAGGTCCTTGGGAGAAGTCTTGTGGGGAGTTCTGGCTGTGTGTTGGCTTCCCACTCTCTGTGGGCACTCGCCATCCCCTGAACCCCGCAGGCTCTCTCCCCGCAGTGCCCCTTGCTCCCTGCCTGCTCGCACCAGCACCCAGGAAAGTTTTCCCACAACTCATTCTCAGGGATGAGCCAAGCTCTCCCCATTCTTTACACAATTTCCCACAACCCCCATGCAGCCACCAAAATAAAGGAAGGAGGTGCCTTCTTTTTGGCTGCCTTTCTCAGCTACCTCTTTAAAAGGAAGATGACACACACTGATGAAAAACCAGCAAGCAAACGCATAAACCAGATGCCATCTATCACAGGTCTCCCTATCCTCAAGTAACTGACAACTCAGCTTTATTCCCTCTCCTGGCCTGTAGCTCACAGTGTGCCTCAAAGCTCGCTGAAAACAGGTATTGATCCAAGAGGCTGCAAGGATAGAGCCTTTTGAGCAGCTCTGTGCCATCATTTTTCCTGAGGATCTGGAAATACAGAAAGGCTGGGTCGGCTCAGAGGGAGCCTGGACTTAACCTGGGAAGGCACAAGAGTGGCAGTGTCTGCCTGAACAGAATACACCCAGGACATGCTTTCTCTGCAGACTCACTGGCATGAAACATTTGCTCTTTGCAAAGGTATATTTTTTATTGCTCAGCCACTCTCAACTAGATTAAGGTCTTTTTTATTACCTTCATCAACTTAGTATCTGTCACTTTCAATTATACTGACTCATATTTAAGAATAACGCTAATTATTTTAATGTGTTTGCTGTAAATCTAGCCTATGCTAAGAACCATAATGCAAATCATTTGTGACCTGAATCTTGAACTGTAATTAGAAAAATGCTTTGTATTGTTTGTATTGCCATAGTATTCAAAAACCAATGAGGATTGGCATGTGACTGTAGGAGAATTACATCAGTCACATAGAAGAAGTGTCTTTATGTCTCAAATACTTCCCAAATAAATAAAAAAAAAGATTTAAAAATTGATTGAAGTGATGACAGGTCCTGAATTATTGTTTCAGACATGTCTTCTATCAGACATGCAACATTAAACAAGGAAAAGGAAAAAACATCAACAAGAAAGTTTCATAGTAGTTGACTTTTTTCTAAATAAGTATAAATAATGCAGAACTAACAAGTCTTAACATCAACTCACTTTTGGGGCGCAGGGGCACAGGCGGCAGACATTTCATAAACATTTCATAAAATACAAAGCTCTTGATTTTAGAAAAAAATTATTCAGTTCTCTTCACCTTTTCTGAAGTATTTTCATCTAGGCTTTCATTTTTCAGCTTTCAAGTTTTAAATATAAAACATTACTCCCTGGGTTAAAAGGGGATAAAAGGACTAAAAACTGCATTCTAAAGAAAAAGATATCACAGCCAATTTTTAGGGAGTTTAATAGTCTGTGCAGTTACACCCAATTCTCAGAATAAGGGAAACTGAGAACTAAACATATATCAGTTGCAAGCTGGAAGGTACCACAGGTGAAAATGAGACACCAGTGACACCAAGTCAGAAAATGGCCATAATAAGACTCAGATCTGTCTATGATGTTTTAAGGGCTGAGTTACAGAACAGAACACTTGGAAAAAAATTCTATAAATGTTAAACCAGCAATAAAGAATAATCAAGAATAAATGGGTGGGTATGGGTAGGATTTTGCCCTCTGCTGAGGAGTTACATATAAGAAACAGGGAGCACAGGACTGCTGCCTTGCCTGCGCATGGCCTCATCCAGCTGAGGACCTCTGACCTATGGCTTGGTCCAGAACTCTAGTTCTTGCTGTCATCACTTTGTTCACACATTTTGATTTAAAGGCTCGTTTTCAGGGATGCACAGGGATTCACAACCAGGCTGTTCCCTTCCAAGGCTCTTTATTGTGTGTCAGTCTGTACCTCTTAGACTACAGAGACCTGCTGCTATTAACTAACAGAGATGCAACCTGACTTACTGTCTGGCAGTAAGCTTACATGATAAATGAAACCAAAACCAAAACCTTGATCCTCAATCTTTGTGTCAGGAAGATAGAAAATAAGTAGCACTTTGATATGTAAAGCAATAAAACAGTGTTTCTCTATTTGTCACAATTACCAAGGGACATACTTTTGGGTAAGGGCATGCTTCTGTACGGCTGGATTATCATTTCCTAGCATGTGTGATCTGTTGTGATGGGATCGATATTGCAGGGAATCTCTTTTTTTGCTGTTCTTAGAAAAGTCTAAAAAATGTTCCTCTGTACAGAGACAGTCATCTAAGTGGAAGAAGTGGTACACCACATACAGATGTGTGTCTTGAGATGCCCAAATTCCTAGGCTTTTATTGTCTGTAAAAGACTTTATCCACTAATTATTCACAAATCACATTACTTCTGGCAAAAAGTTTATCAAAACCATTTAAATCTTCTTTCAAAATTAGTGCATGGCTCCTGCACTTAGAGACCCAAATCTAGAAGGCAGTCCCTATCTTGCTTATAGGTATCTTGGATAAAGAAATATCAAGGAAATGCCTGTGTGATGGGGTCCCTAAACAGAGGGGTTCTGGGACCAACTCACCCAGAACTGCAGACACTGGGACCAAGATCTCCGCCTGCAGAGTGAGGGGGAAGAATAGGCAGAATATTCTGTAGAAATAATATGGAAAAGCTTTTGGGTGCTTGATGCCAGATTTATTATGTTGATGTGGTTCAAGATGTCTCTTCATGCAGGCTGGCAGTGACGCCAGTATTCACTTTCACAAATACAGAAGGGCAGGTGGACAGTCAGCAGGGGTTGCTGCTTGTAACTCCTATTTGAACTGAGTGTCGATGTCACATATTTTCTTGTCATCCTGATCAAGTTGGGGGACACCTGAGATGCAGACCTGAATCTCCTCAGATGCAGGCTGCCTCACACATCAGCTTCCCCTGTAAAGCCCTACCACATGGGATAAGTCTTTTTGATCAGGTATCTCTAGAAAGTTGCCATTCCTTGTGGCTAGAAACTGTAATGACCTCACCAAATTTGCTGTTTTGTCTAATTAATCTCACCTTATGGAACAACTGAGGTAAGACACTGTGGCCTTGATTCAGCCTTAGAAGAGATGAAGCAATAACCTCCCTCCTAAGCCTACTGAGGGTATTTGTCCACAAACCTGCAAAGCAGCGTGCTTATCCAGGTATCTCCCAAACATACACCAGAGGAGGCAAAAACCAGAGAAGGTGCTGAGATACGTTCTGGGTAGCTTGCTTTGTACCTCCCTGTGGTCATAGGTCATTTTCCATAGTCAGATGGATGTAAAGTAGAAAATTCAGGTTTTAATCACATAAATATGTGGCTTTTCTACTTATTTCTATTCATTTTGCAAAGTAGTTTAAAGCTGCTATCATGACTTTACACTCCAGGGTGGTATTTTAAAAATTATTTTTAAATGTTCCCTGAGCCTGCCTAGGGCTTCTCTCTTCCTTCATTCCTTCCTCCTTTACTCTCTTTTCTGTTTTCACTAACCCATGAGTACTAGGGTGTATGTGGTTTGTTACATTCACTGTACTGCAGAGCCTCCTTTTGTTTCTTTACCCCACAATCAACCAGCCTGTGAAACTAATTCTGCTCCTAGACCAACACAAAATTACTGGAGTAATTAATCTTATTTCAAATCCTGGCCATCTGTACAGAATCTCAAATACAGGTGCTTAAAATTATCTTTGAGAATACCTGTGGAAAAATACTGATCATCCAGCTATTTGCATTCCTACCACATTAAACACAGAGAGGGGGAACTTTGAAAATTCTGGCATAGATTTCAATGCTTTCTGCAATAATCTTAGATAAAATGCGTTGTGCGTGTGCTTCAAAACTCCACTTCAAACACACATGCCAGCAAAATGCTGCCATTTTAATTCTGAGCAAACAGTGGATCACCTGCTGAGTCCAATGTTATGTCTAAAGTTTTATGTCATTTAAAAGCAGTCTTCTGACTTAAATATAAAATCAGTGGCTTACACAGTGAATCATTATAAATCTCTAGCAAGCTTTTAAATCAATCAGTCAAGCTTAGAAAGCAGTGATTTGGAGAATCATAGCTCTGAGGCTTGGGGCCTTTTTGTGCAAGGGTAATAAAAGCAAACGATTTTGTAGCTTTTAGGAATAGTGACTGGTTTGCTTTTGGCCTCCCAAGGAGTACTCAGGTTTGACTAAATAGGTTTACCACAATATATGAAAAAATTCCATTACTTAATATTATTTTCAAACTCTAAAAGAAAGAATGACACAAAAAAAATTGCATTTAATCTGCTTAACTGTAAAACTCGGTGTAAAAATGATACTTTACTCAGAAGATAAATTATTTTCTGGCTAATAATGAAGACTGAAAATTGTAATTGCTTTGCAGCGCAAGGGTAGCTACATAATCGCTGCATTGGTGGCAAAAGTAGTGCCACTTAGAATTAAAGATTCTTAGCATTTTCCATAAATACAACACTGTTTTCAGCTGCTCATAACATTGGCAAAGCTGAATCATGAAGCTGCAGTTTTCCATGCCTCTGCCTGGTTATAGCTTGTTTGTCGTAGAAGAAGCAATTCAGCAAAGGACTACGGAAGTTTTTCGGAAGATCAGAGAAAAAATTTTATTCATGAAACCTGTACTTGACTCCATACATCTTCCACAAATTTTCCCATTTGGGTAGGGACTGTTGGCCATCAATTGTGCTTTTTAGTTACCTTCATAGCCCCTAGTACTGGGTGACAAATGCATCCTTGTGAGAAGTGGTGTAGTGTTTGATTTGCTCTGTCTCTGCTTACTTTTGTGTGTTATATATATATTTATATATATTTATGTATCTCTGTACATTATTTACATACATGTGTGTGTATAGATATATATAGGTGCATACATACACAAAGAATATATATGTATGTGTGTGTATTTTTTTTTCTTTTTCTTTTTCACTGTTACAAAAGATGTACCTAAGCCACAGAAGGGAGGGGTACCTGTTAATTTTGTTCTGGCAGAGGTGAATTTTCTAGAAAGAGGCCCACACCTTTCCTGAGAATGAGATTTCTTTCCTGGAGTATTTTTTGAAGGAGATGATGATGGGAAGATGAAGGTACACGCAGCATGGGCTGGGAGGCTCCTGAAGGAGCAAGGGACCTGGTTGCAACGGAGGGGGCGAGGGAAGCCGCAGCTGAGCCTTAGGGATGACAGAAAGAGGGAGATTTTTCTTGTGACCAGAGGGGTTGCGTGGACTTTGCAGAGCTTTACAATCAATTTTGCCACTCTGGAAAGCCAGGATGGGGAAAACCAAGAATCAGCCCAGAAGGACACAATATGAAGAGAGATATTTATGTTCAGATCTTTTACTTTAAGCAGTGCCACTGAATATACTTTCTAAGGACAGTTTGGGGTGGGGGGGTGGGGGGGTGGGGATTATTATTATGTATTTTAACCAAACTGAGCTTTACTAACTGGAAGCCCACAGGTACATCTCGGCATACTCGCTACACTGCGGCCCCACCACAAGGATCCAGCTGAACCCAGATCCTGCTGTTCTCCACATCCAAGGGCTTGAGCCCTTGCTCTGGTCTGGGATTTGCATCTGTCCCTAAGCTGCTGACATAGCTGTCGGCTCTGTTGCAGTCTCCTGAAGCTAGGTGCCCAGTTAGCCCAGAAGGGAGAGAGAGACTTTAGGGATGTGAGAGGAATTTTCCTTCTCTCAGCAACACGAAGCACCTTTGGTTATGGACCCGGAGGACTATATTCTGACACATTCCTAACTCACTGCTGTGTTTCAAAAGAGAAAGAGGCACTGGGAAGAAAAAATGATAGATAATTGCTTGATATTCACTGTGATTTTTCCTGATGTGGTGTTTGTGACTGTGTGAGGAAACTGGGGAGCAGCCCATCGTTACAGTGCAGGAGAAGCCACATGCAATCAGCACAATATTCCATCTGTTTGAGTCATCTGCCTTTGATAGCATCTACTGCTGGTTAAATCAAGACAAACTCACTAATAGACAGTTACAAAATTACCTCTGGAAAGCAAGATTTTTATGCCATCTCTGATGACTTGTACTTTAAACTATAAAATGGATAGGGACAGACACCCTAAAATTATTTTCTCAAACACAAAAGTGCACACTGTCATTTTGTGCAACTGTGGGTTTTTTTTTAATATATAAAAATGTGCTTATATATATATATTTATATATTTTTTACATTCTTGCACTGGATATCAGGCCCTTGGCCCCTATGATGTCTTACAATAATGTTTCACATATTAATTATGCATCGTATAAAAGCACACTTCCTTTGATCCATTTTAAATGTTGCTTTTTGACTGCACGAAGAGCTTCTTCATCCTTGCATGGTGCAAGGCTGGGTAGCAGCGAGCCCCTTACCTGCAATTCTCTTGGCTTCAGTGAGAATGGGAAGTGCTCAGCTCCTCTGAAAAAAAAAAAAAAAAAGGCTAATTGTGTGACTTCTTGTGGATTTAGAAGCCCAAGCTTACACATTTTATGTTAAAACAATTCTTCAATTAAGCATAACCAATTATTTTCTTTTGCTATGACTGGGCCACTCTTGTTTTCACATCAGTCAGAGGCTATTCTTACTGTTATTATTATATTGCTTGTTATGCATGAAAATTAACATGTAAGAAATATAAAACCTACTTTTTACACAATGGGCCTAAGATAAACCCTCTGTAGTCGATGGAAAGAATAGCTCCACGCTTAGCCACCTTTAGATCAGACTTAAGGTTCATTTTGTTCCTAACACACTTTGCTCCAGCAAAATTTGCTTGTAATTCCCTGAGCTTTGTGCCTTTCTGTCTATAGTACTGCATTAACATACTTTTATTGAATTATATTTCTCATTCATGTTAAACTGAAAAAAATTAAGAGCTTGCAGCAAACTAAATTCAGGTAGATATAACATCATAGGAGCAGTGTTTGAATAGAAACATGAATCAGGTAATAAATAGCTCTCTTTGATCATTGTTTTTAAAATCTCTTGAACCATACTTTGATTAGTTCTATTTAATATTTAACATCTGGTTAGTCAATTTCAATCTGCAACGAGCGCTGCTGGAAAAATTCTATGCTGACTAAATACATTTATAATACTACAAAGCTGACATGTAATTGATTTTAGTTTCCATAAAAGGATTATGTTAACTTTTCTTAATCCATATATTAGGGTTTCGTGAAGTCCCGTGAATTCACACCAGGGATACTAAGTGTTTATTCCTTATCAATATTTTATGCAAAAAGGATAGGATTATATTTTAGCCTAAGTACTGCTTGCTAGTTTTTCCACTGGAAAACAGCTAAAATGCAGAAAATATTACAGTGCTGCTGTAGCACTGACACAGAGAAGGACTATTTGGTGTTACCTGGGTTTATAATAGTCAAATAAAATCATACTATACTGAAATGTGATATGGCTGTAAACTACCAAAGATTGTTTCTCCTTGTGCTAAAAGGGTATGATAGGTGTACATTTTTTAACTTTCATAATTGAAAAAAAAGTATAAGACTATAACCTAGTTAAAGGCCTGATTTAGCATTTAGTATTTCAGACCAATGTGAGTTTAGGAAGTTATGAAAATTGCCAGAAGTCATTGACACTGGCAGTACCCACTTGCCCTAGATTAACTCAGGTAGTTTGCTAATCCAATTTATCTCCAGCCTAACAGAATAAGTACCATATTAATAGTAAATATAATGCTCTTATGTGTCTTAAGCAAATGCAGAATTTTATATTTTCCTAGCTATTCCTTTAGATTAAGACTGGCTTATAGAAGTGTTTTACACTGTGAGGGATTTGGTGAGGACAAACCTGGGAATGTTAACTGTGAACCCACCAGTTATGAACCAGGCTCTCAGTTCAGGCAAGGTGGTAGTACCTTTGGCCCCGTATGAAGCAAGGGTGCCTAGGTGACTTTATGACTTTATCGGATGTGCTAGGGAAATACAGACTTTCAAGCACTATATAGTGGTATTATGCCTCTTTTTCTTGGATGTAGAGACTTTTCACTACAGCCCTTCAAAAGCATTTTATTTTTTTTATTTTTTCGCATCTTGCCCTGTATGGTCCTTGCAGGGAAGAACCAGGCCTCTGCTCGCAATCAAGAAATGCATTTCTGAGGCAGAAAATTACTAAGTAATAAGGACAATAAAAAAAATTAGTGTCTCCAACAATCATATATCCTATTTTATGTTTCCATAAATCATCTTCCTCTGTTCTTTTATCTTAATAGTAATATTTACATGAACTAGTAGGCAACTGCACTTTAAACCACTTGGTGATGTAAGTTCTTCCTCCCTCTCAAACTACTCACACTAATAAAAAAAGAAAGTCTTCCAGGTTGGTTTGTCCAGAGCATTCAGAATATCCCTCTGTTTAACACATAGCAACAATTTACACGTTTGGGCCACACACAAATGAGTGTTTTATAGGGAAAAGACCCAAATGTCAATTCCATCATGCCAACTGTGACACACAAAAGTTACATTAATTGCAATATTAAAAACACTTGAGGAACACTGAGGAATTTGTTTTGGAACCAGGAACCTGGAGCCCTGAAAACAGTGGGTAACAATGGAAGAGTTTATTCATTAACAGCAGTGCTACGTTGGTAGCTCTGAACACTTCTTTTTCAAAGTTAGCATGTGGCATATAAATGATATTTGGGGTGTATTTCCATGAAAAACCTATTCCAGACTCTGTTCTGCCTATGAAAGAACATCCCATTATATGCTTTGAAAACTGAAATACAAATATATGATCACACCTCCCTGAATATTGTTCACCTACTAATTTTATCCTCCTCACAAGTCTGTAGTGTAAGGCATGGACAAATTTCTGGTGTTTTTACAGAAATTCCTCCAAACAGCCAGTCTGAACAGTCCCGAAGCCATGGCTGTGTAAGATAGCCAAGCTCACTTCAAAAGCTCCTCCACCTGCTACACCCTCTACTGTGGAAAACTGGACCCTGAACTGACAAAACCCCTAGGAAGGATATTTAAATCTTAAGTAAGTGGTCAGTTAAGAGCCTGAAGAAGCATAAGGACAGATAGCATGTTCGGTATGCTAATAGAAACCTATTTACTGGAGGAAGTGACAAAAACATCAATCAAATCAGAAAGGGCTATTAAGAACTGTTAACTCCCTTTCAGATGAGCAATGATTTCCACTGGGAAGTAAATAAATATTCATGACAAGGAGCGGTGACAGAAATTTCACCAAAATTACACTCTGGCAGGGCTTCTGAACCAGACAAATCTTTAGGAGAGGCAGTTGGCCTGTGTTTTGGAAGAGGATTGAATATTTAGAGAACTCTACACAAGTCCCAGAAAAATCTATTTCTGTATTCTCTTTTTCTTCCTTGGAAATCTGCTGTAGATGTTGTATTTCAATATTGCCCAGCAAGTCATATAAAACTGAGGTTTTTAAGGATTTAAAGATCACTTTGGTATCATTAGAAGCCCCTATCCCCTCATGCTTGTTTTGGTATCTTCTAAAAAAAACTTTTTATTTTTTCCAAGATAAAAAGTCTTGCAAAAATTAATAGTAGATCCTGATATCCCACATCATTTGAAAACAAGGTTTGAGCTTTTTTGTTCAGACAATTCTGCCTACAGAACTCTAAATTTATCAATTATACAAATAAGAAAGGGCCATCATGCATTTACAGTGTCCCAGAACCAGACTGGAAAACAAATACTTGCTGGCTTTTCTTTTATTTCTGTATGAAAGAAATAAATCTTTACCTCCTGTTTCCTCCTCCTAGGCTGACACACAGGAAGACAAGTTCTAGCTTATCTATCCGTGTTCCACATGGTCAGGGCAAGAATATTTTTATCCTTTTTAAGAAAAAAAAATCAATGCAGGTTAATAAATATAACAGCTCACATTGCATTAGTGTATTAGTAATGTAACCTAAAATTAAATAACCTACTTACAAATATGGCAGCCTTCCACGCCAAGTTTCAGCCTAGAGCAAATTTTTATGATTAAGTTATGAACCTCTAAAATGCAGACATGTCCTTAATACACTGCCTTAAATGTTTCCACCTTTACCATTTGCTTCTTTTTGATATCAAGGGATATTTTTCAGATAGCTTTGCAGATTGGTTACTTGTGTGGAGTTAGTTGGTAGGAATAAATGCTTATATCTTATCTTGGTGCATGAAAGAAATTTTTGCACAGAGAAGCAGAATATTTTGCCTGAGATCTTCAGTGAAAAGAGGAAAAGGATACCCTGGCTCATTTCCTTAAAAGCTTTCTCCTTTATCAAGATTGCACGCCAAAATCACAGGAGGAAAAGATCTCTCCACTTTGCTGAGCAGGTTAGCAATTTGAGGAATAAGGAATTGTTTCTTTCTGTGAAGATTCACTGATCTTGTAAAGGGTTTGGGGGATGTTTCCTGTATTTTTTCCTTCCTAAATGCATCATAGTGGTCCAGCTGCAGATCACTAAGACTAGTACCTAAAAGGTGAAAATATCTGTAAAATTTATCTGTAAAATTTCATTTCAACCTGTTGCTGGCATATAGCAAGGGTTGGGAACTTGAAAAGGGCAAATGTAAGATTAAGGAAAAAGCTAGTGATTTTTACAGACTGAAGGAAAAATGTTAAACACCAAGGGTTCAACACCATTCAGTCACTCAAGTTAGGCACCAAGTCACTTGAGATGCCCCCAGGCATCTAGGAAAACTTACAGAACTGACAGGTATGACACACAATTTATGAGGAAAAAAAAGAACAAAATCAAACCGGGCTGGATTGGCAGCTGGAAACTAAGCAGAAACCCCAGGTTACCTCAAGTGGCAGCACTCTTGCACTCAGGCAGCTAAATTTTGCTTGTAGAGTAGGATTCCATTTGAGATCAGATCTTCTGTGTGTCAATGTCTATGTATAGGTATCTCCACCTAAGCTAAAAGCTTGATTCAGCTCAGTCTAAATGTCAATGACCAGTGCCATTTGAACTGTCTCTGGGCTAGAAGAACCAGCTGCTGTTCCAGAGGTGCTCCGGTCTCACATGGGTCCTATGTCACTTCTGTCAGCCCTGTGTGCATGCCAAATGTGTCTCATGGCAGGAGACACATCTTTTCAGACAATTGACTCCTGTCCTAGGTGTCTGAGCTCTTTTTACAGTCAGTACAGGTGTAGTCTATAGAAACTAGAAAGTTTTTTGGCTTACTTTAAAATGGACATGCTAGGTGAAATTCAGTTGCCTGAAGAAAGGCACCTGTGGCCATTTCAGAGGTCTTGAATCTGAGACAGCCTCCCGGGGCTGGTAGATATGACACAGAATTGGGAGACCTGTACTCTCCTGGGCAACTGGAATCAGACGAAATCACTTATAGTATCTAAAATGGCACTATAAACCTATTTTCAGGCATGAATCTCACCATAAACCTTCTCTGAGTACAGTGGTAGCCTAGACACTACACCCTGTGGACACCATAGGCACGGCTCAGCTGCTCACTCATAGACACCCAGTCCCTTCTGAGGTGTCCTATGTATGACGAACAACAACATGGGGCTGATAGAAATGAGACAGAACATACGGGAAACTCAGATCCTTCTGGCATAGCTGCCAGAGTCCAAATTCTCAGGTAAATGCTGGGTTATCTCAGGTAAATGCACACCTGTCTGTGGGCAGCTAAGCTGGTCCTAAATATCTGCACACTGTTAAAAAAAACCTGGGTTTTTTTTCTTTCTTTCTTTCTTTTTTTTTTTTTTGAATGCCTACAAGAATAAAGGCAAGGTTAGAGTAAGGGAACTGAATCTTAGAGACAAGAATCACCCTGAATACTGATGATATGGTAGGAAGGCTATGTAATAGGAGTTCAGGAAAATCTCTGCCTCTCAGATGTGGAGGTGAAGAGGTACTAACCACAGTACTTTCAGTGAAGTTGAAAATTACTGTAAGTGCATCTACCCATTTTAAAACTTCAACCTCAAATGTGTGCTTTATTTTTTGTGTGCATCGTAGGCAGCAACTGGTATTCACATGGAATATATTGTCAAATTCAGCTGTGGCAACTGCAAAAAACACTGCAAATTTAATTTGGATGACAGACTAACCCAAATTTTGCTGTAGTTCAGACAAAGCATTGTCATACCTCAGTGAAAACCTGCACCACACATCCAAGCCCTTAAAGGTATAAACCAAAGCATGTGCATTTGGATACAGTAGTACAACCAGCTCTGCCCCTAAAACTGGCATTCTTTCCATATTGACCCTCAATTTCCTGGGTGTTGGCAACATTACAGTCACAGTATGGTTACCAAATTACGTATCTGTACATAATTACATTACTCCAGTTCATCTTACAATGTTTGAACTGGCAGATTCAAGTACTACCATCTGATCACCTTTGCATTCATTTCTGTTTTGTGGAAGTATGTTGTATCAAACACTGTGTAACTGCTAAATCATTACTTGGAGGAAGGCACCTAGTCTCTTGACTGTTTATTGTCCTTACCAATGCACACTTTCAAGCAAGGGATAGAGTTACTTGTCAGCTAAACATCAATACCATGTCACAAAACAGTATTTCTAATTGCGGTGCTGCATTAGACTAGTAAAAAAAGTTCCATGCCTTTCTTTGAACAATGTATCATGAGAGCTCTCAAAAATAAACTGGTATTTTATGACATCACAAGTCATCTACAATTTCTTCATTCTAAACCCAGTAATATGTGGGCTTCAGGAAATGAGAGCCAATGTTGCTGTGTGACTCTGAAGGTTATGTCTAATAATTGCGGTGGCTAAGTATCCCTGTTCTTTCCACACTGACAGTTTACATCAAGACAAGAGCTGACTCAGTGGTCAAAGTCAGTCACTTTTGTCCTTTGACCACTCTACAGTTCATCACCCTGTTTTGTTACGGAAGCTGTGAGATGTGATTAGAGTAGTTGCTTCTCGTAACATAAATAAAAAAAGTACAGTTATCAAAACCCTTCATCTTCATTCAAAGGTCTGAAAAATATTATAGCTAGTGTCAGGTTTTAGCAATGTAGATTTCTGGACCTTTTCTTTGCAAATATCTACCTTTGAAAACAAAGAGACGTAGACCATCCTATTGGGGTTGACGTTTATCTCCATTTTTACAGACATGACAATAGATTTGTGATTTGTAGTTGCTTTTAAAGATCAGTATTTCCAAGGACCTTTGAAAATAAAAGTAAGTGCTTGGAGTAAAACTGTAACAAGCAGTTGTCAGAGCTAGAGATATCAAATTAAATCTATGATCTTGTAACGATATCAAAAGGGACCAACCTGGTCAGCAAATATAACAACAAAAATTCAGTAATACTTACCTATTTGATCATACTCAGATATAGCTAAAAAATTAGTGTGGAAAGTTTCATTTGCTTAGACAAGTCAATTAATATCTACTTCTTGCGTGCCTGGGTGTTGCCTGGCAATGCTATCTACAAAAAGGCCACTCAGGTACCTACCAGTTATGAATTTGTGACCAGATTACATGGCTGGAATCTATTTGGTCTTAAAACCAGAGGGATTAATCCCTATCTGGATTTAGCCCAATACAGGAGAAATCTATTCTTTTTAATGATTCAGTTACCAGAAATTATATTCTCAATATAACTTCAAATGACACTTCGAAGTCTTTCTTGGTGTTGGTTTAGGGGAACATTTTCTCTGCAAGTGTCTACTCACTGATTTTAGTAACTGAAAAATTAATTCATTTATTAGCCAAAACAAAAGGTGAAGATAATTTCTGTAAATTCAGCATACCTAGTTGTCCAGACTGTAGTGACTATAGCACCTTTATGAGATTCTTTAGGAACCTAGTAGTACGTTTTGGTGGCTTGGATAAATGGGTGCATTGCAGTCACTCTTGTCCCCTCTGAGCTGCAGAGCCAATCTCAGCCACGTGTTTCTGAGTAAGGATGTCTGGGCACCACTGGAGCTCAGATTTTCCACCTGGCCTAACGTCCCTGCCCTTGCCATATGATAAAATCAGGACGGAGAAGAACCGAAAAAGAACTTACAGGACAGACTGGGTGACATTCAGTGCTGGAATACAAGAAATGGGCTGAAATGGATTACTGTAAAAAATGGAAGGTCACACAACTGAGAACTAGTAACAAGAATTTGGATTATGAGCTGGGAGCTTATAAATTGGAAATGACAGAGGAGAAAGAACAGGCTGTGTCAGTCAATCATGGAATACTTATGTGTGCCCGTGTGGCTTAGCTGCAAAAAGCCAGTTCCTAGAGTTTATCAGGGAAGATATATCCAGCAGAGCAAGGAAAATATTAATGTCATTACACGCAATTCACATTTCACCTGGAATACCACGTGCAGCTCTGTTTATTTAGGAAAGATGAATTCAGATGGAAAAACATCAAGAGAAAGGCTAACAAAATAGTCAGGGGAATGAGGAGAGAGCAGAAAGGAGACTAAAGCTGTGATCGCACATCCACACATCATTTGGGCCAGGAGCAGCTCAGCCACATGCTGTTCCTGACTGTGTAGCACTGCCCACCCCTGTCAGGGGACTTGGACCCCCAGACCTGCCAACTTTGCTCCTTAGGAATTCATCCAGGGAAAAGAACAGGGCTAGGAAGACTAACACAGATGTAAACTGTACATGACTTAATTCAGGAGGGAAGTTGAAAGATCTCTCCTCTCCTTCTGAGTCTTGAGCTTTTGGAGTTGCCTTCTTATAGAAGGAGTAAGGGCAAAACTTTTTACTAGTTTCCAAGGGGAGTATGGTAGGTTAACAGCTAATATTACATTGCACAGAGCCCTTAAAAGCAACAAGATGGACAGAGGACTGCAGTATGCCTTCCAGTCCCATGTTCTTTTACTAGTCCCGTACTTGTTCATATGTATATGAAAGACTTCAAAGATTTATGTCATTTTTTATCTTTACTGCATTAAAAAAAAAAAAAAAAAAAAAAAAAAAAAAAAAGTAATAGCACATATATGGAAGAGAAATATTCCTCTAAAGGAAGAAGAATGGATTCATAAAGCTTGGCAAATTACAGTCATTGACAAATTAACTCTCTCTCTGAGAGATCAATATCAAGATTGTGCTGCAACTTGGGCTCCATTCCATGTGTCCCACAAAAGGGTAAAAACCCTGCTAAACCATTTCTTTTTATTGTCATATTAAATAAATGAATGATAATTGTGTCATTTAGAGGACCTAAGAGTGGATAATTGATATTTAGATCTCTCCATTTGTATCTCAGACTGAACACATAAATGTGTGCACATGTGTGCACATGTACACATGTTTATTCACTTTGTGAATAAACATGTATAAAGTTGAATCTATATTTATTATTTCAATGAGAATAACCCCCATGGTGCACAATTGCTATTCTGCTGAAATGCAACTGTTCTGTACTAGTTTATCTGAGACATTTCAGTGGCCATATTTATGAAGGCAGTGCAGAAAAAAATAAACATTTCAAGGAAAAAGTTGAAAAAAGATTGGATAATGGTGCATCAGATTTAACAGGGTTTGTACCAGTGTGCTTCCACTGGCTTTTCAGGCCAGTCCCAGGTTGCCAGAAGATGCCACATTCTCGTCCATGTCAGAGTTTTGAGCTAGTTAACCTTTAGATGTTACCTGGCATATATACATACACATTTTTGCACCAATGTCATTCCTGTGTTTCACTTTGCCAAAATATTCTACCGCTATTGGAATAATGTCCACCATTACACAAGCAAAATTTCCCCCAGATCCCACCTCCCCAAAGAAAAAAATCATTAGTCATCATTTTAGTAAATGGATAGGAAAAGAAGAGACATATTTGATAGTGGGCTTCAGATGCTTTGGATGGCTGGTATTTTAAGCCAGTCATAAACTCAGCCTCACTGGCCTGTTAAAGAGGGATATGGCTGCTTTGCAACACCAAAGCAGTGCAAAATGGATAGAGCACATCAGTGAAAATGGTCCCAGATGTCTTAAATAATAAAATAATATACTAAATGCTTTGCAGTGCTAATGTGCCTTGTGCACACAGTTCTCAAGGCACCTTACAGACATTAATGAATTAAGCCCTGTAAAGTGGGTAAGTATTATCCATATTATGCCCAAGGGGAAACTGAGAAACAAAGATGTAAGATGATGGTCCAGGAAGTCTGTGACAGACGTGGGAATAGAACCCAGGTCTCTTGGTCCCCACTCCAGGGCTGGAGCAACAAACCACTCTCTAAATTCATCTGTCAGATATTTTTTAAAGTAAATTTAGTCCTTATGAAATTGACAGCCCCAAAGGCTGAAGTGCTCTATTAAACCACAGTACAGGTACATAACCAGCACTGGTTAAGCACGTTTTTCCCATGTTGTCTCAGTAATAATCATCGACTGCACTTGTTTGGAAACTGTGGGCTGCTCTTTTTGCATCCCACCCACACAGCTTTCAAATTTCTCAGTAGGATAATTGAGCTACATGCCACGTGGAGTTTAAGTGTGAGCAGGAAATACTAACTGGTGACAAATAATATTTGTTATTTAAGGACCGAGAGTGATCCATTGCCACTTTGGTACACTGCCCATTCCACATTTACCAGGGTAGACTGTTGTTCAGAACTACAAAAATCATGTCAAATGCCTCAAAACTCACTAATACTCTTAAGAAACTGGACTGGGATTTACTTCTACCTTCAAAGCTTTGAACTCTATCACAACTGAACACCTAAATTAATGCCAGCTTTGCTGGCACTATCACAGAATCATTCAGGCATGAAGGGACCTCAGGATGTCTCTGGTCCAAGCTCCTGCTGAAAGCAGAGCCAGTTCTGAGGTCAGACTAGGTTTCTCAGGGTTTTACCCAGTCAAGTCTCAAAAAGCTCCAAGGGAGGAGACCACTCAGTGCTTCTCAGGACAACGTGCTCAAATGCTTGGCTCTCCTCAGACTGTAATTTCTTTCCTCACACCTAGTTGGAACTTCCTCTGGCTTCAGTTTATGACCTTTTCCCACCATACCCCTCTGTGAAGGGACTGACTCCATCCCCTCCAAAACCATTCTATAGGCACTGGTGTGCTGTTAGGTGACCCTGCATCTGCCTCCTACCCAGGCTGAACAAGCCCTGGTCCATCAGGTTCTCCTTCACAAGGCCAAACAATCTTGGTGGCCCCCACTGAACTCGCTTCAGCTTATCATTCTCTTTCCTGTACGGGGTGTGTGTTTGTGGGTGGGTGGATGGGTGTGGGTGTGTGTGTGCGCGCGTGTGTGTGCGTGCGTGTGTGTGTGTGCGCGTGCGCAAACCTGGCTGGAGCATTCCAGATGCAGGTTAATGATTGCTGAAAAATCAGAGAATAATAATTTCCCTTGATCAGCTGTCTACACTCCTGCTGCTACAGCCCAGGATGCTGTTAGCTTCTATCACTGCCAGGGCACAACCTTGACTCAAGTCTAGCCTCCTTGCTTAGCAGGAACCCCAGCAGTGGGGTAGGTGATGGTAGAAGCTCTGCTTGTTGCTGTTGATGCCCTTTGCCAGTTTCAAATCCATAATGTTTCTGAGCAATCTTTCTATGTTCTTATTTGCACCTTGTCCTCATTAACATTGCCTGTTAAACCACCCTTTGCACTGGAATTCAGTCATGAGTTCCAAGTTCAGCCAAGCCAGTCTCCTGATACATCCACCATCTTATCTGAGCACCAGAGTGGACCATTCTTGAGCTTGAAGGTGGTTGCCCTTAAAGACCTGCCAGCTTTCCTCAGCTCCTTTTTCCTTTATACTGCTTTCTGCAAGATCTCACCTATCACTTCCTTGAGTAAGCTGAAGTCTGGTCACCTTAAGCCCATGGTCTGTATTCTGCTACTTGCCTTACTCCCTTTAGGATGCTGAGATGCACTGCTTAATGGTAGCTACACCCAAGACTACCACTGATTGTCACATCCCCAACCACTTCTTCCAGCAGGGCATCACCTTACCCAGCACCTGTGTTGTCTCCCACACTCTCCAGAAACGTCCTCATTTGCTTCTTTCCTACTTGAAAGTTTCTACAGGTTAGAGTGATTAGAGTTCCTGACAGAGTTTTCCACTAGGCATTTTATAGACACATTGGAGATGAGGCAGCTAGTGTCCCAACCCAACAGCGTAGACCAAGGACAGGAAGTGAGTTTGTGGTCTGGGACTTGAACTTCTAAACCTCCTTCTCACAACCAATTCTAATTAGAAATACAGTATTTTTAAAAATGAGATTAATTAACTAATGGCACCATTTCTTCAGAGATGTTGCTGACACACTATCACTTGAAAGCTTTACATTTAAATTAGATACTTTCTGAAAAAATCATTAGCTATCCAAAAGTTACCAGTTTGACATAGAAGCCACTTGGAAAAAATTTTAAAGCATCTATTATGCAAGACAAGCATGCTTCAGATTAGAAATTTGTATTTATCAGTATGTCTCGCTATCTGGAAAACCCACTCAACTTACACAAGGCATTCGTAAGAAAAATTAGTCTTTGCTGAGCTGGGTTGGATTAAAATCAGTGACCTATAGGTAGAAAGCTTTGTACATCATTAGTGATTCCCTAGGGCAGCCCGGTAAGCACTAATGTTATGCCTTCTAGAATGAAGCTTGTTTTCTGGAAAGATAAGCTTATTAATTCAATTTTTGACCTTTATTGAGCACTCAGGCAAGGTTGTCCACCCCCTGGACACAAAGGTATATCTCCTGCATACATTGCTATCAATCCCAGGCACGTTCTACAATTAAGTATTTCAACCTCTTCCTTAAGGATCTGCTCCCATTAAGTGGTAAACAAATGTTGCAAAAAATATTAGCCGAGATTGCTTGCTAAGTGTATCACAAAACTTCAGCCAATTTTGCAAGGACTTTGTATTAATTTCTGTAATTTTTTTGTACACAGGCACACCAACATCTTTTTGCAGTCATAGAAGATTTCATGTTTTCAGTTTTGAGAGGCACTTTAACTGCATGGATAACTAGGAAGGAGAGCAACAGTCTGCTCTGCTTTCTCAGGAACCATTGCTGCCTAGAAATATTCCCAGGCTCTGGATCTTGGTTCTTCACATTGCTGAACCATCAGAACTGATTTTGCTGTGGTTTTGGCCCAGGTCAAACAACTTTCTCCTATGTTATAGGAGAATAAATTATTCCCAGGCATAATTTAGGAGCTAGCAAGTGCCAAGGACCATGATTAAGTGATAGCAATTTACCTGTGGCTACCCTGTTTTGGAAGGTAAGGATTTTAATAGCATAGATGCCAGCTGTTCTATGTCAATTAGCATTGGTGTCAGAGCACAGTCCTAAAAACATTTAAAATTTACCATTTTAGATCTGGCCTTGCAAAGACACAACACAGATTCCTCTTTTAAGGTTGTAAGAGTATTTAAAAAGCAGCAGACAGGATAAGGGGTATTTTTGTTTTCTTCTGGAAGCAAATTGAGGATGAAGGATTGCAGACATCATGGGCAAGCTTGACCTTCTGTAAGGACAAAACCTGTACTTTTGGATTTAAAACCGTAAGTGCTCATGGTGCTTTTTTCCTAGGCACCATGATCCACTCTTAATAGAAAATTACGTAAACAGTGTTTGCTACATAAGCACATGATTTGGTTTCTTCCTTTCGATATTAATTGCAGTACAGTAAAAGGTGTTTGGATCTGCTACACTACAGGACAAATTCCGTTTATAGATTTAATTCAGTGACATTGTCAAGCTCTTGTTTTTCTTATTTGGCAAATGGATGAGCAATAGTTACCTAGAGAGATATTTAATAATAAGGATTATGGAGGACATAGAATTTAGTAAAAAAATCTCTTGGCTTGGAGCTCAGTGCAAGTCTTAACCTTGGGTGCAAGTTAAGGGATGAGAAAGAGGCATTTTCATCCAGAATCAATTATCACAAATGATCTCACAGTCATGGCCAAAATCACATTACTCGCAATAAATTAACAATACCTGGCAATACTTTTTAAGTGCCTATAGTTTTAGATTTAGAAAAAAAAGGAAGAGTTCAAGTTCGATACAAGGAAGGAAGAGCCCATCTTAGTACTTCCTCTGCCATGCCCTACTCTCCTTTGGTCAGAGCCTTAGTCTCCTGTGTCTGTGCTCCATGTCCCATAGCACCTTTCGTGCCCTTTCTGGTGCTTCTGCTGCTTCCACATTTCTTGTGTTCCAGAACTCTTGTGTTCCCTTGCCATCTCTCTACATGTTATGTTTTCTATTATCCCTCCTTATACATAAGTGCAAGATTCAATAACAGATCTTCATCCTCTTCCTTCTTTTACCTTGAAACAACATATGTTGATTTATACAAGAAACTAGCCTCAGAACTTTAAAATTGTTCCTGTAAGTTTTTTTCTCTGAAATTATGTATTACACACTGCATGTGAAATTCCAGGGAGACTGGTCAAGATGAGGTGTAAGCTGTGAAACTGGTCTTGGACAGGAGGATAATTTCTGATGCAATTACTCATACTGAGTGCAGTTTCATAATACATACCTACCTCTAGAAGCAACTGTCAGAAAAATAATTCTGTGACTATTTGCAAAATTATATATAGCATGAATTTACTTTATATAGACACATACTTCTTATATGTTCCTGGAAAGTAAACACGAGTTAACAAGACTAATGCAGGTTTGCCTGTGTTAATGCTTGAGGAAGAAGAGGTCTAAGCTAATATTAAGGTTGCAAACATCTAAAGCACACAGATTATTCTCTACAGTTATTATGTGTCAGGAACCATAGACTAGTAAATGCAGAATTAGCAAACTGGTGCATGGAATACATTGACTGCTTTTACATAACATAATACAACTTAAAGCAAATGATCAGTGTCCACATAAATCTTTACTAGTGCTTTTCCACAGTGACAATTAAATAATACAACAGCACCCTTCACTGCTACGAGCATGCATTCACGAGCAACGTCTTTGTGATGAAAGAACATCACATTTTAATTCTTCAGACAGACACTAATTTTTAGTGGTCTACTTTCTTGTAAGAATGACACTTTGAGCAAGATAGTAGCAAGACCAAAAATGGAAAGTTTTCTGAAGTTTTTAATCTTGCATACTTGATGACAGATTCAAAATACTAGCATTTTTTTCAAGCCATCCTTTTGTTTCTAGGACACAGCAGCCAACAGAGAGAAAGAATGCCATGTGAACTACTTGGCCAGTCTGTGCCATAAAACATACTCTGTTTTTTAGGTATAAACTCACCAAAAACCCCTCCTAACTGATTCACTAAGACCTTTCAAATCACCAAGAATATTAAGCAGGTTGAAAAAAGCATCTTTGAAGAAACTGCAATATAAATATTCCACAAGAAGAAAATGAGGCAATGTCCACAAACAAAATGAGTTACTGAAAATAATTTGCTTAATTCTAATTAAGACTATTTCTGTTAGTTCATGTACAGCTGGGTAGATAAAGAATAATATTGATTCAGACAGGATTCTTGCTTTCAGCAAGAAAGTATTCCTGTACTATCTTGCTTAGCTAAAAATAAAAAAGACCTTTTTTTATACAGATCTTGTTATTTCTCTATCACAAGTACACTGGAACAAGGAAAGTTGCTTTTACCATAGCACTGAGGCAGAAAGAATGGGAAAATGTAAGGCAACTGTTCTCTGATCTTCATGTACATCAATTACATGCAATAAATTCCCTGCTGTTTGAGCACAGACAGAATCTCAAATGCACATATACTTTGGCTATTAGAAAGTATAAACCAAATAGTGATAAACAGTGACTATTTGTTGTTTAGATTTATTTTCTGAGTAATATAACTGTGTAAAAAAACCACCAACCTAGTACTGAAGGATGTATCATTTTTAATCTCAGTGCTTTGGCTACTGCCAACATCAGATAGAGTGTCATATTGCAATAATTCAAAGATCTCTCTATTAGTTTCTCTAAGCCTTTAAAGTAAATGAAGCTGTTACAACAGGAAATGTTAGGCACATTCTCTAATTCTCCTCAGGTCTGGGACCTACATTTATTTTAAGGAGAAATTCAAGGTAAACTGTATTTTACTCAAATGCATTAAACTTTTAAACCATTATTTTTTGATACACTATCCAGTTGTGTATTTTTTTTCTTTTCAATGCCTGCAATAAAAATTGCTGTTGCTCCCTTTGGCAGTTTAGACGTATTAGCAGCAGCATATTAAGGCTGCGACCTACTGCCTACCATTAGCAACTTTGGGAAGTGATATCGTCTAATAGCTCACATCCAGCACTTAAATATACACTGTGGTCAGAAAGGGTTAACCTTCTGAATCTGCTGGAACAGTGTTTCCTAAAGAACAATAGAAAAATCATTAGTGTGTTAACTGAAACAATACCATACTTTTCTCTCTATTGTTTAACCTTTTATCCACATTACAAATATCTCAGTGTAGTTCTTATCTTTGACCTTGAGGGACTGTAGCTTTATCAGTGCTTCCGTTTAGATCACAGATGACCTTCAGCTGATATCATTGAGCCCTGACCTGCCTCAGTGATCTGCTCGCACAGAATACATACGCTGAACAGTGCTGGTGTATGCAGTAGGGGTAAGTGAATTATTTACAAAAATTTGAGTTGACACCTTTTATCAAATGTGGAAAGATGAAGACAAAACAGCTGCTATTGCTGTCGTAAGCAATCTGCTGGTGATTGAGTAAAAGTGTCAAGAAAATGGCTGCTTGATGGCCTTTTGTTCTCTCTCATCCAGCTTGATGTTAGTTTGAGCTGTCAGTTAGGAATCACGGCACAGTGATTTATCAATAGGCTGAGTGACCTTCCCGTTCAGCCGGCGCTAGCATGAGAAGACAGCACCCTCTGCTGAGGGCGGCCGGCCCGCTGCACTTTCCCGCAGGAGCAGCAACCTAAAATAATACTTGCCTTTTTTTTTCCTTCCTTTTTTTTTTTTTTCCCCCAGTCTTTTTTTTATTTTTATCAAATCTCGAACACTTAGCTGGGAAAGCTCAAGCTAAAAAAAAAAAAAAAAAAAAAAAAAAAAAAAGAACTACAAAGTGCAATACAGATTCACAGGCTTTCTAACAAAAGGGAGAGTAATAAGTGAATCCATCACTGGTACTCAGTCAAAACAAACTTTATGTAATTAGACAATGGGACACGGAAACACAGCGGCTGTGAGACAAGGCCAATTTGTGACGCAGGTTTGAGACGCAGTGGTTATCTCACACCAGATAACTCCTGCATTATTCACATTTATTCTATAGCTCCCAGTCTTACAGCTGTATTTTCTCTCAGATATTCTCACGCAACAAAGTACTGACTCCCACGAAGTCATACTGCATCATTGAACTTCTGAGACTAAGCAAGCTCTCTGAGAATTTCACACGATGCACTCATCCTGTACAAGAACCTGGTCCTCTTTCTACCCAGTGCACCAGCTAGGAACATCACTCCCCACGCTCACCCACTTCCCAGTGGCATCTGAGCCCAGCAGAGGTTTTGAACTTTCAGCACATCAGCCTGTGCCGAGTCTTCCCCCGCATGTGATCTTTCCGTCCCACCCTCCACACAGCCATCCCGCACCCAGCAAAGCAGAGGGCAGCCCTGTCGGTGGTGCAGATCCAGGCAAGGGCAGCCTGCGAGCAGCCAGACCCAATTCCGTCTTCCCTGTCGCTTTTACAGTGTGCTCTGCTTCTGCTAACAGATCCCAAGACACCTACAGCCTGAGTATGCTTTACACCTCATTATTAGCAGCTTTCAAAGACATTCTCATAAAAATATTGCTTTCTGGACCAATTCTCTCTCCTCCAGCTTCTGTTCACAGCTTTCTGTTACATTGAAATTTTACTGTTTTCTTTTCTTCTCTAATAGTCTTATTTTCTCACAGTTTGTGGGACCAATATTTCTGTACTGTGTAGGGCAGTGCAAGTCCCTTCTTTCATTTCCAGAGATCTTTACTGCCTTTATCAGCGATTAGGAACAGTGATTGTTGCTACTTTTAAACCTTTGGGTTTTTACTAAGGCTAAAGTAATGAGTGATTTTTTTTTTCTTGAGGACTCCAGTTTTCACATGTGCATGCACACACACACAACACAGAAATTGCCTTTGCTTTTTTCTTATTAGTGGAGAAAAAAAAAAAGAACCAGTGACTCAGACGGACTAGTATTATTTTGTCTGTACGGAATTTACAGGTAATTCTGTGAAAGAAGGTTTCCTTAATAACTGCTATGATAAAAACAATGATTAAAAATCCCAGCAGCTGCCACTGTTAAGAAATAACTTTTTAATTTTTCTCTTTTTTGCTAATTTTGCACAGCAGGGCCTTTTTTGTGTATTTATTAATCATTTCCATTTAGGACCCACAAGTTAAACCTGCTCATAGCCAAGGACTCTGGTTCAGCACTAAGCAGAAGTTTAGTGAAGTTTTGTGCGTTTTGTGCATATTCATCCAGGCCACATCCTGTGGTTAGATCATGCAACAAGAGGCCTTCACTGACACAAAGACCCAGATTCCAGGGCCAACATCAAAAAAATGTCATTTGGTCAAGGAGATGGATCCTCTTGGTGGCATGCAGGTGAGCAGCTGGTTGATGAGGAGAATCCAGATCAAAGGATATCCTTGGAAATCCATGTAATAGCCCAGGCTGATGGGGTACTAGAATGACAAGAAATATTTTACTTACAAAAGGACAGGAATTTCTAGGTCTCTGTCCTAGGCAAGTGTAGTCAGCAGCAGAATAAGGGGTTCACATTCATGTCATTTCATCCGTCCTTTTCTCAAAAAATAAATCTTTTTCATTTATTTTTCATAGAGGTTTCCTTCATTTTCCCTGCCTTGGTTTCACAAGCATGTTCTCCTTTACGTTTCTATCCAGTCAGAGCCAATGCTCTGAAATAGTATAGTTATGCTGTTGCTAAACTGACAGAAGTGAAATCAGAATAATGGCCAACAGTTTCTAGGAACACAACACATCTTGGCTAAAGCAGTATTTGTGCTCACAACATGGCTACCAGCTCCATGCTGAGAAACACCTTCCTGGCTCAGGTGAAGGTTACAGAATTGCAAGCTGTGCATAGGTCTTAAAAGCAAAGTTCTTTAGATCATGAGAGTCTGTAATAGGACATAAATGGACATTTCATCTATAAAATGCCGGCTCATACAGTGTCCTTACACCACAGCTAATGCATCAAACCCTGAAATGGGTTCTGTGTGACAATTTATTCCCTTGGTTACAGAAAATAATGTCTTGTATTATCAGTAGATTTTCTATAATACTTACATGTTCTACTAAGATGTCTTGCCAACTTGTACTGTGAGCTTTATTATCAGTTTACATTATTTCAATAAAACCTGTTATATTTTGTATTTTCTTGTGTTCAAATGGTCATTAATTTAATTTCCTTGTTGTTTCGGTGTTCACTTTATTTCTACCAAACTTTAAAAAAAAAAACTATAATAGCTGGGGAAAAAAGGTGTGTTGAATGTTCTGGTTGCAAAGATCAGCAAAACTATAGAGGCCACATGTCTTTGTTGTTTGGGATCATTTTCATAGTGTTAGTGTTCTTATTTTTAAACAAAGATATTATTTGCACAAAACGTACTTAGCATCTTTCATTGAAGGATCTGGAATAATTTTAGAAGTACTGAAAGAGCACAAGTCCCTGAGAAGATGAGGACTTTTTAGGTGGCATAGTGGTACACTATCTCTTAAGAAGGCTACCCAGAACTTCTCCATTCAAGACACTGTTTTGCTTGTAAGAACAAAATTACTTTTCTTAGGGTGAAAATTTTGGTGCCAAGCATCTTCTTGCCCTTGCTACACTTTATCCCTCTCCTTTCAGCTCACATCCTCCACATGCAGAAGCACAACTCTGGGGGGCTGTGAGGAAACTCTCCCACTGTCTTTGGCATATGATAAAGATGTTCTTAAAGAGCATCAGAAACTGATTTTTGCACTGGACAGTGCAAAATCGTTCTTAATTTTGGAACTGTCTATTGCAGACTGAGGCTGTTGGCTGGGACTGTAAGGCACAGACTGCAGAGATGTGGTACAGCAGTTTTGTGGCGGGGTGGAAACAGGACTGTTTCAAGCACAATCCCAAGCAGACATTTTGAGGAGCATTTACAGGGCAATTAAAATCTAACTTACCATTGGAGCAGGGACTTTCATCCCCACTAAGCCTGCCTCAAATTTGAGTGGATGGCAAGTCTCTGAAACTTCCAAAAATACTTGTAAGAGACTAAGATTTGACAGATAAATTCCTGAGAGAGTCTAGCCACGCTAGACATGCTCCATCACAACTGAAAAAAGCTTTCCTTCCTTTCAACCTCAAATTGGAATTCAGGTTATCTAAATGTAGGTGTCTACACTGCAGCTGTACCTGTGTAAGTAAGTCTGTTGGAAGGAAACAAGGAGACAAAAGGGATAAAGACTATGTGAAAAGATATTGGGAGGGGAGTGGAGCTGGACATAGAGATGCTGAGCAGGCAGTCTGGGAGAAGAGTTTGGACAAGAAGCTGGACGGTGGCAAAATGGGATTCATTCAATTTGTTGTTGAAATGCCTGAGGCAAAAAGACTGAGCAAGATTTGTTGAGAAAATGGGGAGCTGAATGAGGAGTAGGTGTTAAAATTATGTAGAAAAGTGAAGCTTGGAGGAAGAGGGTAATGTAAGTCCAGACTAAGAGTGAAGACATGCACAGTTTGTGCCCAGAAGTACACTTCTCCTAGAGAGTGGAAGGAAACCCAGCACTCCTAGGTCAGCTGAGAGTCAATATCTATGAAATCCACCACACTGGACATTGCCCCCACAAGACATTCGCATCGTGAAACTCTCTTTATTTGTATACCCCACATAACTCTTGATGTATTCAGTGAAGAGGATGAACCTGCTGAGCTAACAGGTCAAACACACAATCAGGTATTCCTATCCATTAACTCAAGTGGCTAATATTTTTGTGATTGATGTCCACCATCCAGAAAGCATTACCAATGGCTGTTCATATGACATAAAACGGAATTTCTGGCTGGTATTTTTTTCCCTCAGTTTATTGTCTTAGAAATAAATCAAAATGCGGTAAAAGAACTACAAAATTCTGCCACTCAAAGACTGTGAAACATTAAAATTAAGATTACCTTCAAGAACTCTAATTTGCCCCTGTGCCAGTATTTCAAGAAGTCTTTAAATTGGCATCATCACGTTCTGTTTTTTTTCCCTTGCTTCATTCAATTCCTATTAACACTAATGCTCAGTTAACAAACAGGTATTCAATATTGTTGCCTCCTCACTGTTCAGTGTATGGCCCAAGGTCTTGCTGCATACCATTCAAATCCTGCTCTGAATAAAGAATTATTAATTTCCCAAGGGTCTTCTTTGTGAAACTTTCCTAAATATTTTCTACACAGTAGTGAGTTCACTTTCCTAACACCTCTGGGAGATGAGTGTCGTTTTATTGCCATTTTAAAGTTGGGAATAGTGGCACAAAGAATGCTGGGCCCAACCAGTATTCACTAGTTTGAGATGTTCAGTTTAAGAACAATGGGACCAAGTATTTATGAGCATGTAGCATTCTACGATAAAATTACAATTTACTTCAATTTCAGTTGTGAGTGCTTATTGCTTCTGTAAATCAGACTCCAGACACCCATAACACAAGAAACACACAATTATTGACCACCTGTTCACTGACTTGCCAAGCATCCCACAGGAATTCTCTGACAGATGCACAGATAGAGTAAAATTCCCTATGGTTGCATTCAGCTCCCTTAACCATGACACCTTCTTTTCTTTTTTTGCAGTCTCTTATCCTGGCCACTATGCATGGGATTATTTCATCAAACTTGAACCACCTACAAGTTAGCCCTGAGGTGCTCATCATGCCTCTCCGTTGACAACAGGGAGACTGGCTGAATCACTTAGACTCTGTAAGCATAAATGGGATGGGAGAGTAGGTGTCTGTCTTTTCCCACTGACTACAGAGGGATCCCAGACCAGCTTAGAGCAAACACCCAGCATTTAGAAGGCTAATTTACAGCAAAATAAAACTTTCCCAGTATAACTTTCTTTTCTTTAAGAACATAAATAGATAGCAACATCCTTCACAAAAATCTGATAAGCACACAGCGCCCAGGTTCACTTTCTTAACTAAATACAGTAAAAGTTACATATGTGGAGCATACAAATAAAAAATAGTCTTATAATGCATATGTCCAGCAGGCGTAAATTAAGCCATAACACCCGCTTTATATCAGTCTGTATCGCTTCTGAAAGTAGTTTAGTCACATTCTTTTAACATTGGTTTTGCAAGTGAAACTCGCAAACCTGCTTAACTCACTCAGGGCATGTCCTTGTCTCAGTCCTCCTTGTCATCTCTTATGCACATTACTGCCTGTATTGTCACATTTTGTGATAACAATAAAGGAACCCATGTTCCGTGTCATAACAGAAGGTGGAATTTTCAATCCACAGAGAATCAGTTCAGATTCAAAGACCACATTCAAAGCCCAGGTCCAGCTCTTTGCTAAAGGCTGTATGATCAGTAACTCTCAGATAAGGTAGTCCACATGGCCGGATCACCATGCTTAAATCCAAATTTTGGGGGATCTGGTAAATCAGTTCTATCGTAAGTGCCTATGTTCTCTGTCTAACTGAGACAAATAGATGATTTTAAAGAGCTCCAGAAGGCAAGTCTGCCTACATAAATCTAGGCATCTGGATCTTACTTCACACCTGAAGTCTGACCCTTAGAATAACAGAAAGCAAAATGCAGTGCTTGACCCAGACTTCTGCAAGTGAAAATCATGTTGAGCGCATGATCTTGACACAACACTGAAATCTGTCAATGAATTCTGGTGCTTTGGAAAAGGCTGTCTGAAGATGCCATAAATGCCAACAAAGTCCCAAAAATCAGTAGAGAAGCCAGCACAGCCTTCAGAAGAGATTACACCTGAATGTTTGGAATGAAAGAGCTATCCAACTTCAAACAAAAGTAAACGTGTACTGCTTATTTGTCATGACCGCTCCTCTACATGGATTTTGCAGCTTGGACGATTTATAGTTGCTGTATCAAGTGTCTTAGCCAAGTACATACGTTGCCTTTGTACTTTTACTGGTAGAAGATGATAGGATGCTCTCCAACACCAGTATCTTAGAGCACTGGCACAGATGTAGCATAAAAGTAAGCTCAGTTATGCTGGTCTGAACACCTGGTGCATCTCCAGATATCCACAACGGATGGCACAACAACCAGGTGTACAATATCAGCTGCACCCCTGAGGTGTATCAGCTATAGAAATGGTGGACTGCAGCTGCTGCTATCTCCTGTGGCAAAGAATGCATGCTCATATCACTGAAATAAGAATAATAGAGCAGAGTACAAAAGGTAGGAATGCTGGTATAGTGTTCAGAGTGGGTTCCAGCTGAGTATGTGCAAACACAATGCACAGAAAGAGTCAGCAATTTCTCACTGATGAAATCCCCCAAGCTGACTCTCCATATATCAGATCAGTGGAAAAGTTCATTGAACGCAGGAACAGAGACAGGTAGGTCTTGTCAGGATTTACAAAAGACACAGGAATACAGCTCATATCCAATACAGCATTGCCTCTGTGTGCCCCATTTACTTTTCCTAAGACTTTGTACAAAAAGGTGTAGCCAGAGTCATCCATTTCATGGGTTAAAAAAGTGAATCTTTTGCATCCTACAATAATTTTTATTTCACATTGTCTTCAATCTCTATGTCTTCAGTGTGCAGGGATGGTTGTCTGCTTTAAATCTCATGTACGTATGCATCATGACTTCTTCATAAAAGGACTGTAGAATGTTGAATAATATGTAAATTTTATGTTGTAATGAATTGGGTCCTAAGATCTTTAAAGGTCAGACACCTGATGTAATACATCATGTTCTTTAATATCAACTACAAAATAACCATAATAAATTTTGCCACTACTATATCCTCACACACTGTCACCCACAAAGAAGCACCAAAGGAAATCTGTCATTTGTCAAAACATGTAGGGAAGCTGACGTGTGTACAAGTAATTTGGAAAGTACTGCTAAGGTTAGGTGTAGTTAAACAAGTTACAAGGTTGACTTTTGAGGGAAGTAACACATTGCCAATGAGCCTGTTGCTTAAGTTCCCTAGAAGATTCATAAAGCCACAAGGCTATAACTTTTAAAGCCAACTCACATCTAATGAAATTCCTGTGAGTTAAAACTAGCTAGCAGAAGCTAGACACATGGCAAATTGAAATTATTGCTATTCATGTGGAGTAAACAAAACAAAACAAGAAGCTGTAACTAGCAAAACAGTTCATTTATGCACAAATTTGGTAAAGTCTTTAGACCCAAAAGTTAAACACGTTTAAATACCTCACTGAACAGGGAAGTCATAGACATATGTTTCAATTTAAGCACAAGCTTAAATGTTCAATAGGTATTTCTTTAGCAGAAATAACTTTGCAATATTAATGCCACGCGGGGAGAGGTGGACAAAAATGTGCAATATACACCAGAATTCTCATGCTGTGATGATGGGACCCGAGACACCCTGGGCACACTGCAGCATCAAAAAGGATAGGACAAGCACAAAAAAGTATGTGGCTCCCTAGCAAAGTCTGACAAATACATGAGCTAATTTACTGCTTCTTCACAGTCTGCACAGGTAGACAGCAAAGCCAAGGACAAGCAGTACATATACTCACTGCTTTCTTCTTTCGACCAATTTGTGCCTACCATTCCTGTCTTTGAAATGTGAAGGCAGTGAACCAGTTACAAGCTATGTGAGTGGCAAAATCACCAAACTGTACTTTATAGAAATAATAAAAAATACAAAGTGTCCCTGACCTTCTCAAAGGTAGCAAAAGGAAACTCAGGAATGGGGCAGATCTTTTCAGCACAAGAAAAGATGTGTCCAGCCATAGGTGACACAACTGATGAGGTTGTGACACTTAACTAAAGGGAACTTATTAACTTAGCAAATGGTTTGTTGTACTATGATCCCCATCATGCAATGCTAACATGGCACATATTCCTGGTCTTCTGGTGTGCTCTTCCTTGTATAGCCGATCTTCCACTGACACAGGGTAGGATTGAGTAGCATTTTGTTTCAGATTCATTCATTTAAATTTAGCCACATCTAATGTAGGTACCTACTTGAGAGCTAGGTGTTCAAGTTCCAGTTACAGCCAACAGAAAGATCTGGGGCTCAATTCAATTGCATATGTGGCAGCTTCTAGTGCCACCTGAGTCACTCTGGAGCATCCCAGTGAACCTCACACGCAATGCTTCAGAAGGTCGCACCTGAAACAGAACTTGGCATGTACGCATGGGGCATGAATGGGGCAACTGACTATACTGTGAGCTTAAACACCTAGCTCATGTATAGATATCTGCAATGTAGGAGCATACATATAGATAACAGTCTCATGGTGTCCCCCACCCTTCCTATTTATTTGGTAAAACCTAGCTAGCCAAGACCAAACTGTTCATCACTTATAAATAAGGGCTTCCAAATACTGTCTGCTGCTGGGAACGTCCAGGACTCCATACCCCAGGCAGGGATGGTGAATGAACAGGCTCAATTTCAGCCCTAATGAACAACTGCTTCCTCATTAAGCACAAACAAAGCCCCAATGACTCTTGAACAGCTAAAGCTAAAAGGAATGAATGTGATACTTAATTTTATGCACTTCTTTGTTGTCACTAAGAAAAACAGTCCTAGAAAAGAAAACCCCTCTGAACAGAAAGCATAGAAGAGAGGTCCTCTTTGGCCCTCTTGCAGTAGGAACAGATAGGCCTGAACAGAAACAGTATGAGAAACAGGAAAATCAATGAGATTTCAGTCTGTGTATGGGGCAGATTATACTTACTTACCTTGTCTGTGCAGTACTTTACAGTGGATTAAATGTGCAAATTGTTACTTTTATGTATATTTCCTATGATACTTTCTTCCTTTGATACCAGCATATAACAATCACGTATTGAAGAAAGAAGAGATTCCCCATTAGTGTAAAACAGATGTATAATATAGGGTTAGCACCTGAAGAATATAATTTTAATTTTGCCATTTCATAAAGAAGCCTTAATTCATAAATGTTAATGACAAGGTGGAGTAACAGTCTTTTCTCTGGAGAAAGATTAGATCTTATATCATACTGTATATTCTTGGACACAATTTCAAGCTGGTTTTTATTGTCATATACATTTGATGATTTTTTTAGAGTTGGTTCCATTCCACTTATGGAAAACATTTTCATTTACTTGAAAATCTGTTATTTTAATATACATGACATAAACATAATTTTTAACCATTAACATATCTGTTATTTGAAGTTATTGCAATTCACTGTCAAAGAGTGTGTTTAACCAACAAATTTTTTTTAACTCACTAGTGTTGTTTACAGCAATGCGTGATGCACAATCTTCTAAAACAATTTCCAACATTTTAAATTAATTCTAATATAGGTTTATCAGTTCCTTGTTATGGTGCAGAACTTATATTAAATTCTGTGATCCATAAAACCTTTTTTTGAATGACACATAGTTTAGTTTTTCATTTAGAGGCTATAAAAGTGTTCACAAAAGTTATGTTGGAAAAAAAATGATTGAAAGTGCTAAAACACTGTACAGAATATAAAATCCTTTCATAGACTTTTTATGACACATGAAACATGAGTCTTAAAGGTTTAATGTTACTGACTTTTATACAAGGCTTTTTAATTCTTGATTCCAGTTATGGTTCTGCAAATGAACTGTGACATTAAAAAGAATCAGGCTGGAACTGCCTTAGCTCTCTCTCTAGATGAGTTTCTCCTGGCCATGAAGGGTTCACATAATCTGCCCCACCCTGCCCACGTCTGGTTAGCACTAACTTGCTTTAGCAGCAGCCAAGTGTAAATCTTGCACTGCATTAAATCTGCCTAACACATCGCATCCTACTCAAATTCGTCATTAAGGTTAGGTGGGCTTATAAATTATTAAGAAGGGTGAAGTGTTACTTAATTTCCCTTTCTCTTAATATTTAATAGTGTGCTACAACAATTGGGCATGTGATTTAATTGACTGAATACAGAACCGGCACTGATACATACTCCAAATAAAGAGAGACAAAACCAGTTATTCCATTATTTACATAAGGGCCAAGAAGCTCGTGCTGTTGGGACCAGTGGAGGAACAGCTTATAACAGCTAAAGGAAGCCAAGTGTTCACACATGGACCGTTCTCCCAGCTCAGCAGATTTATCAGACCCTCCAAAGGAGTAATGTCACACATTTTCTGGGCCCTTCTGCGGGTGGATCTGTGACAATTGTATGTGATATGCTCCCAGCCAAATGCAGACATGACCAGGTTGGAGGGGGTTCCCCAGCACACCAAGTGACCTACAGGACATACACCATATTAGGGACTGCTAACCAGGGAAGGAACCACAGTCTTAACCTCCTTGAATCTATCTCTTTGGGTGTGGATAACCACACTTTGTCTGAATTCAGATCCATTGGCCCACAAATGTAGGAAGTCACGAGAGTGACGGAATCTAGATTCCATTTGACCTGAACATTTGCAGCTGCCTGTTTCAACAGCTGTATCTGAGCAATCTGTCTATGGAATCAACAGAAAGAAAAAGGGTATGACTACTCCCATCCTGAAATTAGTATCTTATACCATTAGAAACACCTATTTCTCTCCACTGAGTACAGAAGCAGCTAGGATGACTACATCAGATGTAGATGTATATATCAGTACACAAGAGGGAACTTGGCCTTTGAGTCCCTTCAGCCTGACAGTTGCCAGTTGAGACATCAGTGCAACAGCAGGCTGTGCCCATGCAAGAGCTATCTGTATTTTGCCAATTAGTCCCCTTCTGCTATCAATAATCAAGAAAAACACCTTTGACCGCATCCATAAAAGTAAACAACATAGGACAGGACCAATGATTTGGCCCTGTAGGCAAGAGGCATGCTGCTGTTTGCATCTATAGAGCTAAAATCCCTTTGCCTCCAAACAAATTAGCCTTTTCTCTACTTCTCACTGAGAAGAGCCCTTGGCTCATACAGAACTCTGCCCAGCTATCATTAGAGATAGAGAGCTAGATGGTATGGTTCCCTGTTTGCACAAGTGGACAAGATGGGTGATTCTGAACTATGCTTAAACTCAGGCCCCAAACCTGTTTAGATTACTTGTGCAGATACGGTCAAATGTTGCAGATGAAGAGAGGTAAGAATATTCTAGGTTGTGCTTTCATTAATGTATATTTAATTCTCAATACAACTCCACACAACACAGAAGACTAATTAAGCTTAACTTTTTAAGGGCAGAGACACCTTTTCTTTGGTCCGCTTTATTAAGTAATGCTGCATACCTGAAAAACAGGCCATCACTAAATTGTTATGGTTTCTGTTACTACACAGAAATTCTGTTCATAGCCCAGGTTCATATAGGCTATGTACTAGGCTATTTACAAAAAAGAATAAAAAAGAGAGACACTGATTCAGAAACAGCACTGTTACACAGTACCTTTTACAATATTACATTCAAAATCCTGTTGTTTGTTTGCTAAGACTTAGAAAACACAAAAATAATACCAAAGTTTTCATCTTTTTCATCTATTTGTCAGAGAAGTAAGCCTTGACTGCTGTTACTCAGTAGGAAATCTGGATTAAAATACAGGTATTTCTGGCATTTTAGCATAATACTGCAGCCATTACTCTGTGTTGCCTTTCCCAAATTTTACAAACCTAGTCAAAAAGCAAGAGTAGGAAAATGTCACCAAAATTGTACTGAAATGTGGGGTTTTTTTAATCTAAGATGGCTTTTTGTGTGCATGTCTATTTCTGCTATCCATGATTCAGTAAAATTCTCTTTCAATGTCTTCTGGAAAAATCAATTGGCAAACAGATTTTTGCAATAGCATTATTGGTTTCTATTAAAAATATATATGTATGATGCTAACTTTCTCACAATAAAACAAAATGTATACACATCCAAGTGCAGAAATTACCAACAAGTTGCTGGTCCTTTGCCATGTAGTGTGCTTTTAGCCTACTAGTCGGTACAATTGTAATATTATCAGTAGATGGCATGATGGGCTGGGACTCAGCACTTACTTACTTTGGGGTGTGATGGAATCAAAATATCTGTTGCAGATTTCCATGCTTGCTTTATACCTCATTACAAAATTATTATAGCTATAGCTATGCACACTTAACCAATTTCAGTTTATACAATACTCTAACTTAGTGGGAGCAAATCTCACTATTCTGTACAGGGTTCAAAAACCTCAGTAAAGGTTTGCTGGCTTCTTTTTTTAATCCAATTACCAAGTGGCAAAAACACATTTACAGCAAAAGTTAATAGTGCATGATTGTGAAGCAGCAATCTAGTTCATAAGCACTGTGTCCAGTAAATGCTATGGGCAATGTGATCCAGCTGCTGATGAAGAAAAATCCACTGCTGTTACCACAGTACATTGATCTATTCTGAACTAATTTCATAATTCCAAGGTTTGTATTGGTTGGTTTTGAAGATTTGGCAAGCCTGTGAAGGGCAAATAGAAACAATTTGTACATTGTATATCAACATTAGCAACGAAAATTTATTTTCATTTTGCTTTTTAAGGTTTTTAATTTAGCTTTTGTCTAGAGAATGTGCTTCAGTTGTGTTTGTAGGAAGAAATATTATTTTTACAGGGTGAAGGAGAAGAAAAGAAAAATAAAGCTGTAAAGTGCCATGAAAAGCTGTCTGCTACAAGGGCAATATTTCTCTCCTGACAGAAAAGCTCCATGTTCCTTTTCCAAAACCCCTCACTAAACTCAGAAACATTGATCCAGACATTTCTATTGCTTCCTTGCTCCACAGGTTGATTACATACTTCATGAAAACTCGGAGCTGTTGTAAATTTTCAAACAAGAGAAAGCACACTGCTTATCCACACTGCATCAGAATGGTATTTGAACTTGCCTTATAGCTTTCCCACCCACCATTTCCACTCACAATATCATGACAGATTAAAATATTAAGTAATGTCAAGCTGTAATGTAATGTAAACACAAATTAAAATGCCTTGCTCTCAAATGCCTGTAAAAATAACTTACTATTTTAGTAATTAGAAGAGTCCTTTTTTACTTTGTGAAAAAAGTGCCACAAAAAGTGACAAAAATGTGCTGAAAGAACCAATGTCAAAATCTGGATTTTTTGTTGTCATTGCCTGAATATCAGTTTCCTTTAAAAAGCAATAGACTAGGTATAGTCGTGGTGTAACTCTTGCACCTCATCACTTTCAGCTACTCAGCCTGTGCCCAGTTTCAAGTGACGTATACTAGGAAGGGAGCAGGTCATCTCACTGTCTCAGGCCTCCCCTTTCTCCTTGCTTTTTCGCTAGGACTTCCCCATTTCGACACAGCCTTTTGCAGCTTCTTTCTATAAACTGTTCAATTAGCCAGAATGAACCCCAACTGAAAGTTGCCTTTTTCTTTTTTTTTTTTTTAATGCAGTTTTAAGGGATGACTGCTCAGGTGAGAAAATTGTGTTTTCTCAAGTATTTTGAGGAAGGGAAGGTTAGAAATGAAAGTAGCATTTACAGAGCATAATCTTCTGGGCAAATGTGTTTTACAAAAGAGGCAAGGGATTTTTGATCCAAAATTCCAAAGTGCCAGAACCAAAAATATTTGTTAACTACAGTAATGATGTAGAAAGCAAACGTAATCAACGGCACTACAAGAGAGAGACTGAAGCGGGACAAAAGAGAACATTTTCTTAAACTATTGAATTAAGGTAGTGACAAAGGATAGAAGGAAGAATGAAAAGAGGTAAAACTACAAGACAGCAAGGAAATTATATTGGATTGAAAGAAGAAAGGTAACCCCTTGCCAAAATTCGGTAGAGGTGCCTAACCTTGATGAGTAGTGACAATAAACAACACAGAAAGAGTGCCACAGAAATGTAAAGCAGTACAGGAGAGAAGCAGCATTAGAAAGAAGTAAGAATAACAGCGCTAGTGAGGAAAACAGAACTAGAAGAAACAACATGAGTTGTCAAGTCCAGCTTTCTGCTATACCAGGTATAGGTACTTGCTACCAGGAATATGGCTCCTATGCTTTCAGAATTCACTTCATTCTATGCTTCTTTCTTTGAATTTTTTTTTTTTTTACCTCTCACTTATATTTTCTGCTTGTCCTTAAAATTCTTTTCAAGATATCTCATCTTTTGTGTCAGATTGAGATACTACGTGTATCCCCATGTTCTTTCTGTACAAACTCCAGTTTCTGTATTTTTAACTAAAGGAAATTATAAATCTCCTGTAGATTTGACTGCCTGAACCTACATGTAGCTGACTTAATTATCTTAACTGAAATTATGCAACTTCATCTTTTTTTTTAAATTAAGATACCCAGCTACAGATATACTTCAGTTTGAACCAAATTGTGATTGCTTGATCTTGTGATTGCTTAACCAACTCTTCTATGATGTTTTCATTTTTCACTGATAGAAAGTCTAAACTAGCACTATCTCTTATTTCAGAAACAGTTGGTGAAAAAGATCTATTAGTACAGCAGTAAGTATCTAAATCCAACATCACAGACATGAAAACATCATCCAATGCTCAGATACATATATATTAGATGTTACTAATATCACTGCTGTGGTCATGATCTGGTTCTGTACACAGAGGTAATAAAATGATTAGTCTAACTAGTAGAGCTGGAAAAAATGGGTGTTTGGACTCATGACTTGTAGAATGGAAAGAACAAAACGGAAACATTGCTAAGACACTGATGGATACATATCCCAAATGGTGCATGTAGTTCTAGAACCCAATGTCAAAAAAGATACAATAGCACTAAAAAACAGAGAAGAATGACAAAGAGCAGGAGGTATAGAATGGTTCCTACGCGAAGAACAGCTATATAAACCAGGATACTTCAGCACTGAAAAGACAGGTGACAGGGTCTATAAATCCTGAGCGGCATGGAGAAATAAAGCAGTCCCACATTGTTCTTCTTAATAAAAGACAGAAAGAGCCTTACATGAAATTAGCAGATCACACTGTCAAACAAAGGACATTTTTTTTTTCTTATAACTCATAGTTAAACTTCAGAATACTTAGCTACAAGAATTTTGCAGATGCTTAATAGTTACACGGGTTCGAAAAGCAAATGGACAAACTAATGAAGAAAAAAATCAAAGTCTAGCAAGTACAAAATTATGAACATTACGTCCAAAAGTCCCTCAGCTGCACATCACTGAAAGATGTGCTGAGCATGTATCACTGCATGTACTTCTCTAGGCTCTTGCTGTTGTCTGTGTTGGAACTGGGCTAATGGGATTTCTGCTTCAGCGCGATACAACCATTCTTATATTGCTATTAGCACCACTCAGTTTTAGTACAACTTGGCTTTGGTGTATATTGGGAAACAAAAGTAACTCATAATGACTGAGTTCCCTTCTCTTTTACTGCAATAGAGGGTTGTACACAACTCAGAATGGAAAAAAATGTGTTTGTAGCCAACTCCTAGCCCTATACCAGAACCTCACGTATTTTTTATGATTCTGGATCAGATTCTCTCTTTTCCCTGGAAGCCCTCTCTCCAGGGATCTGTGAAGACACAAGCTTCATGTGGGAGGCTGAACCAGAAGGGTCACAGCAGTAGAAGACAGCTAACAGAGGCAAAGAATTTCCTTCCCTTGACTCTGCACTGATTACTATGCCTCCTCAATAGTAATCTTTTTATAGATGGCATTTTAACCCACATGTATCATTTTAAATGCTGACACCCCCCCCCACCCCCCCCAAAGTATTATTAAATACAGGGCCTGTGAAAAGCTGCTATTGACTAGTAGGATTTGAACTTTGTCCATGGTGTTGATCTATTCTGCCTGCAAAGGGAATTAAAATGTTGAAGTCTCCTGGCCAATATATATCTACATCCACAAAATGGAAAGCATCTTGATTCTTGCAATAGTGGCACTGAGCGGACTAAAATAATATCCTTTTCACTGCCATTATACTAACACAATATAATTGGGGAATTGCTAGAGTCCCTATATTTAATTTTAGTGCCTCGGCAAATGATCCTAATAGCCTAATGGCTAGATGCTGCTGTTGCTAATGCTGTTCAATTGACTAGGTTTCAAAGTGTATCAATGAGTCTTTTAAGTATCCACTAGAGCTGTAAGGTTTCAGATTACAGCTCTTAAACTATATGTGATCTCTAATGAAAAAAGGGGAAAAAAAGGAATTGACAAAGCAAGCTAAGGCAGCCAAGTCAGCAAAAATTGTGCAGCCGATCTAACTTCACTCTATAACCATGTGAGCACATAAATTACATTTGGTCAGTAAATAATACACCTGGGATAGTAAGCAGCAATGCAAATAATAATCCATTTTTTTAATAATTAAATCTTAGCTAGGTCATCATTTGGTCACAATGATAATTTTTTTATAGAACTATAAGTATAATCATGGGATTTGTAAAAAAAAAAATTGCCTTGTAGCTTTTTCTAAAAATTAACGCATATCCAGTATTGATCCTGATTTGTGCATGTTAAAACAAGTCTCCTTGGGTAAAATATTCTTAAAGTCAATAATATGCTATAATCCCGTGTGACACTAATAAAATAACACAAATGACAATTCATTTTTGTTTACTTGTCTCCTCTTTAATGGATTGATAAATTTTGTTAAAAAAAAATAAAACTAGATCTTGGTGCATAGTAGGCATATTTTTAAAACGGTTCTGATTGATTTTTGGAGTAATTTTTGAAGAAACAATCAATCTCTGGAATTCTTTCCTGAAACATATTTTAATGGCTGTTGAGGTATGTTGTGCATATCACAAACACTCAAAACACAGTGCTGAAGGTCTTAATCTTTGCACTTCCTTCCCCCAAGCAGTTAATTCCTCCAAACATATAGAGTAGCTGCCATGAGGCACAGCTGATTTCACAGATTTTAAGTTAAGCATATGTGTTTGCAGATTCTAGCCTAAAAGAAGCTGAGATATTACAGAAAACAATTCTGTCATAAGCAGAGTTTATCTGTGTGCAATGCCAGCTGTATTTATTTCAAATTGCTCTAAATTAAGATAGCAGCTATTACCCTTCCTCATGTAGCTGTATTTTGCAACCTCTTGCGAACAGAATAGGAAATGCTGAAAGTGCTGTCACGATAGTGCTAAGAACTACATGTATTTACTGAGACAAACAGAACAACCTTGAAACTATTCTTCTGCCAAAGACAATATTGCATGTCCTCAGTTATGGGAGAGGGAGAGAGAAAAACAAATTAATTTACTCCACCTGTACAAACCGCTAAGAGGAAGTAGGGTTTCAAGGTGCTGAGATGCTTTTGAATTTTGTTGCTTAGGTCAAGTATTTTCACAAAAGCAGTCTCAGCAGTTTCAGCTGATGTTTTGGTGTTCATGTAACAGAGCTAAGAGCTCAGTAAATGGCAGAAAAAATAAAGTCTGGATGGGGAAATCATACCAACCTATCTTGTCAGAGTAGAGGTGGATTTGGAACAGCATTCATGAGCTGTGAGAGAGTTCTGCTTGCAACAGAACCAAAATTCTGTATTTGGGCTAAAAGGTAAAGCTCCTGTGGCAGCAGTCTGGTATCTAATTGGGAAAAGTCCACACTGAAACTGGAAAGTTCAGCTTCCTGCAGTGGGAACACACACTTCCTCATCTGGATTTAAATGTTTCTTGAACAGGGGACAGTGTCCATACATAAGCATGATTCATAGTTCCAACTTTTTTAGAGAAAAAGGACTAAAAAAAGCATTTACTGGACCAGACTATAAAGTGGCATCGAGTTCAACAGAAATTTTCACAGATCCATGTTATGGACAAACATGCTACCCTTTTGCACTGACTTCTGTCCATACACCAGATTTCCTAGGGCCTTGTATTTGGGCTGTCCTTATCCACAATTCCTGAGATTTAGACGTGACCAAGCAGTACTAAACAGAAAACAAGCAAAACAAAGCAAATCTATTTCCTCTTCTAAATGGAGTGTCTTTTCTTTTTTTTTTTTTTCTTTATTTAATTACTAAGAAAAATTCCTTCCTTCATAGGTATTCTGCAGCAGGAAGAATATTGCCAATGCCTGGCAAAAAGTACTAATCGCTGCAAATAAACAAATTCATAACAAATTCATAGTGCTGCCATTTTTTTTGTTTGCTGCTTCTGAAATAATCTATGAAATTCTTTTTAGTTAACAAAATCAGAGAAAAATGTTTTATATTTAAACCATATCAATTTAACAAACTACACACCCTCAAAATTCCAGTTTAAACCAGTTAAATTCTCTGGCTAAAAAAGTTTTCAGTGTTACTGTTCCAAGTTTTCAGTGCTACTCTTCCATTGTGAAAAGATCTATTCCAGAGACCAATTAACCTATATGCTTTCTGTTATCTGCAAGTATGCATTGGCTGAAATGCCTTCCTGTCTCTTCCTGATTCAATTTAAGGAAACAGATTACTTGAATTAACGTTACATATTAAATCCTTCACTTTGTTTTTTCCTTAAACAGCCCCACATCTATTCTTAAGCTCCTAGAAATTCCATCCGGCCCCCCATCGTTCATTAAAGCAAACACTGCCTATTTTATTACTTGCAGTCCTGCCATCTCTTCACTGAAACAAAAGGGTAGATTGTCTGCTGCAGGAGACACCTGGAAGGTGCACGAAGTACAAAGGACAGAATTCAAAGGAGTTCCCAGTGTATTCAACAAGCAATTACTTCTGCTTGTGATGGGAGACTGTCAGCTTCAAACACGAGGCATTATTTGGAAAGATTAGTCCAAATTACATTTTATTACATTGGCCTGTTTGGACGGCCTAAACTTCATCTCGTTCTTATTCTAATGGAATTCAATCAAGGGTATTAATATATTGTTTATGACATGTTTGGAGTTCTTGTGTTATCAGCATACATTCATGAGAGGAGCTTCAAACAGTATCAGATAACAGTGAGCTGGATGTTGGATGTTGTACAGCACAGGGGATTTTATCATCTTGTTGAACCAGTGGCAGTGATTAAATTAAACTGTCTGAACAAAGCTTTTGCATGTCAGGCTGTTGAATGGCAAAATGAAAGAGTGACACACTTCAAAGATCAAGGGGAGAGAGAGAGCTGGAAAACCATACTTATGTAACTTATTTAATATATTGAATAACTGAACCATTGGCTGCCTGGGCTTCTACTAGCAAATAAACAGAACAAAACATTTTATGCATTCTAGCAGTAATTCACTAAACATGAATGCCAAGGTGCATACGAAATTCTCATATCATTGTTACTACCCTCATCTCAGCGAGCACCACACTGAATCTTACTAGTTTTCCCTGCCATACTTTTGAAAAACTTCCATAAAAACTGATTTATACCAACCTCCCTTACAGTTTAGTCTTCATATTTGCAAGGTCCAAAGGCACAATTCTTTACATCTTTTCTAAAATGAGCAATACCAACATGCATAATTTCATAGACACCAGTAGACCTGATTGTGGGAATAGAAAGTGTTCATAAAAGTATGGGCTAAAATATCCAGCCCCCAAGCTCTTGAAATGCAAGGTGGTTAATAACTTAGAAAATTTTAAAAAAGGAAAAAGGGCTAATATGGAAAGACTGGCTGAAAGAAAAGTAAAAAATAAATTAATGACCTACATGCTGTCCTCCCAGAGTGTCTGGTTTCTGAAAATAACTACTTTAGGGAAATTTCATTTGGATACATGAGAGTTTTTAATGTGTGCAGCATGATTTACAGTATAGCATCCAACTTGCAGATACTTTTGGTATGAACTCAGATAACTTCCTTCTACCAAATCTTATGTAAACAAATACTGTTACCATTTCATCTGTTACACTGCAATATCCATAAAAAATGTGTCTTCTAAAATCCCAAATTAGACAGTCTTCGATTTAAAATAAATGAGCTAAACCAAAAAGCAATTTCTTTTACAAGGTTTAGCTGAATCTTCACTGAGGATCGTTATTGGGTAGGTATTCATTTTTTAATATTAATTACTAGCATTAGTCAAATTTTAAGAAACACCAGAATGATTTTCTTTCTTTCTATGTGCAACCCAGAATAGGGCTTGACCTTGTTCAGGGTGTTAGGGTGTTAGCATAATATGAATTATCATTTCTTATCAATAATAATTTCATCCCATTGCTTTACTTCTCACATTTAGACAAGCTTTAGTATGTTTACTGCATAAATAAATACCCCTTAATTAGGCAGCAAGATTAATTTGTTTTCATGTGCAAAAATAAAAGCATCCTTATTTTTATCAGACCCACAACTTAAAAATCATCTTCTTCAAAACTTTTAGTGTTTTTATTATTCTTCCTTCTTGTAGAGTCATAGTGCAATGACATCCATTAACATTCAAAACTAGAGAATGCTTTCAAATTCAAATCCACTTGAAATAGTACAGTAGCAGAAATGGAGCCTGAGGGAAAGAATTTTGAGAATAAACAGAGGACCATCCCATTAGAATGTTTCACTGTGTATATCGGTTTTTATAATTGGTGGTATATGTGTGTACATACATGTTTGTATTTCATTGCAGTTCTATAAATAAATCAAGATTTAATATTTATGGCAAACAAGCTAAATATTAGATGTTCCAGTGCACTACAATCTTTATGCAAAAGTAAGAAGACATCCAATTATCTGGAGTGTATTTAAGCATACATATGTGTGTGTGCTTATTTAAGAAAAAAAATACACAGTAACTTTCCAGAGATACTTATGTTAGACATTTCAAGAATTTCAGTCTATGATTTGCTATATGTGTAATTCTTACTTTTTTGATTGTCTGCTGGTTTCATCACTAAATAGCACTGTACATGAGAAAACTTAACAGCCAAGTAACATGAAATGTATTTGCTTAGAAAATGTGATTGCTTAGTTTTCTTTGCAAAAAGTAAGTATTACATATTCATTACTTATGAGGCATGGGAAATCTAACTAAAATAATGTAACCATTTTACTAAGTAACAAGTCTACTTAACTGTTTTTCCAAGCTGTATTTCAATTTAATTTTTCAAATAATTTTACCTAAAATAAGTACAAAAATGCTGGCTTTAGTATCATGCAAGTTTCTAAAGTTTGCTGAGATGAACAGCATTATAGTGGAAGGAATTCAAGAAGCTCTTCTCTAATTTTAGTTCTGCTACTAGAGAACACCAAAAAGTGGATCTCATTATTCATGCGCATATTCATGTAAGACAAGAAGAATGTGACCCAGGTTGTATACCAAGTTACTACACCCCTCTGTGTTGTGGTTTTTTTTCAATCTATAGACTAGAATGAAAAATGCAGAGTACTATGTATACAGGTAACATGTATTTTTTATTGTACATGAGCATATGTATATATGCACTGTGCTTTCAGGCTTTGCTCTTTTGCTTGCCTAATATAAGTGTAATTCACTAGTATGTAGGGTGAAAACATTGAATAGCCATCATATTATAGTAATAGTTGAGAACTTCCTCTGGTGTCTTTTAGTTACTATGTGATTTACTGACAGTTTCCAAATCAAATAACTTTCAGATATTTGTAGTAAGGTCCTAAGCCTGTGAACATTTATACATATGACCAGTTTCCATTGCACTCAGCAGAAATGCTACATGAATAATGGTAGTTGTATCTCTGAAAATGGAATTCATCTGATCAATAATAAAAGGCTGTGTCTAATTTAATCTAGATAATTAGCAGATTAATAAAATTTGATTTATCCACACCAGTAGTCTAAAACAAGTCAGACTGTGCCCCAAAATTGCATCTCTCCACCAACAAACAAACATGCCTAAGGCACCTAGCTCAGTAGTAGACCTTATTATAGCAAAAGTGAAGTTAGACAAGATTAATCTCCAAGCGAAGTATCTGCAAAGTCAGGTTCTACTATGAGGGAGACAGGTCTCTGTTCTGAACTATTCAAGTGCATGGGAATTCTTCTGCAACTCACAAGGGAAAAATAACTATATTCAAGGCAGTATTGTAATCTAAACCAGGAAGAAGATGAAAGTTTTCATGGCCTATGTAGATATGAAAGAATCCACTAACACTCTTGAAGCCATCCATTCCTTATCATCAACCTTTCTTAAATTGTTTCACTTCAAATAACAGTAGGTTATTAATTAAACTCTCTTCAGAAAAAATCATATTGTTTTAAAATATAAAGTTTAAAAAAAAATAGAAAGTGTTGTGCTTCGGTGGTATTATTCACCGTGGAAATGTTTCGATTTCAGGGAAAATGACATTTAGACTTCATTCCCTATATTGCTAAGGACTTCCAGACCCTGGATAGTCTGGGGAAAGCTGCTTGTGAATTCCTTTCCCAACCATGCTATTCCATACAAAGTCATGCAGACACAGGCTTAAAAGTTCCATATTCCATAGAAAGTGTTAACCACAAACAGCAGGGTCCTGTTCATCTCGTCAAAGACTCATTTATAAAGAGCACTTTACAACATGGCTGTCTGCATCTAGAGGACACATTACTTCAACTAGAATGCCTGAGGAGTCTGTTCCCATTCCTAATATTCCTAGTATTAATTATTCTTAAACATGGCTATTAGAAGTTTTAGCACATCAATATAAAGCAAAGAAAAGTCAATTTAAAGTGTGCAAAAGGAGCAAGGCAATATTTTACCATCTAAACTATATGCTTGTGTTAATACTTGTGGTCGGAATCCATCATCATGCATCAATGCATGCCAGGTCATATAGGAAGGAAGCACTACTCTAACTGGCAGCCACAGCATGGATCAAAAGACCAGAGTGATATGCTAATTTGGTTTAAGATTAATAAGCATGTCAGCTGCAGCATTTTATGTAAAACAGAACTTGTGAAGTTTTACAATCAGGTAGACACCAGAAAGGAATTACAATAATCCACCTTGGAGGTGACAGAAGTACTATATGGATTAGCATTTCAGCTGTGGCCTGAGAAAATATTATCCTCAACCCAGCAACAGCAAGCACATAAATGAGTAAAAAGCGTAGTGAGGATGGCATGTAAACGACCACTAAGGAACACAAAGAGTAAGATGACTGTGATTATCTCTGGCAAGGAATACAGGGAAAAATGCAACTACAGACAACACAAGGAATCCATTGAAGTACTTCTATGTGGCTTTTATCTCCATAGTATCTGAAACACCTTTGTACCTTTATCTGAAGGCCCTTATCATTAATGCATTTAAACTGGCAATTTGAAATACATCCAGGAGAGCTAGAAAACTCTAGCCAGTGCCTAGTAAGAGAGAAAGCGACTCCTACTACACACAGCACAGGGCTGCAAGAGATGTTAGCTCCTGAAATGCTCCTGAATGCCTAGGTTAGTTGCTGTGGCCCCAGAAGGGGTTATTCTCCCCTACCTTTGCTCCTGACATGGATAATGAGGGATTTTTCTTTTTCATGTATAGCTTGACACCATGTTCTAGTAACAGTTCTTCTTTGTATAAAGATTACCACCTACAACAGGAGACGTAGCAAAATCACTGGTGTATAACATGGCCACCTACTTAGAAATGGAAAGTCACACTGACAGCATAGTAAGCCAGTGAACCTGGATTTGAAGTGGCTATGAATAAGCTTACAGAAGCAATTAAAATATTTGTTTGACATTCCATCTTAAACATTTGCACTCTAGAAAACACTTGTACAAGACTGGCAGCATTGCTTAGGCCTCCACCTTCTAGTGAGAGAAACAGTGTCCTGTGCTGCTTACAGAGCAATTATTCTGGACGTGAATTTAAAAGCTTATATTAAATGTATATACTATGTTCCTGTTTTGGTTTTTTTTGTATGGAAAAGGTTTTGTTGAGTGCCGATATACCAAATAATATTTCCTCATGGAATTATCCTGGACATGGTATGAGCCCAAGTTAAGCCATTACAGGAATGTAATATTTAAAATACAAACATTATGCATTTTGATAAATTTGGATATAACGTCTTTTTGCTTCAATGGGATAGGTTACACCTGGACAGGTGTTTTATGGTGACATTCCCCATGAAACTGATTATTCTTATTCTATTGAATGCCAACAGGCATTCTAATTGAGAAAATATTATCACACATTCAGTGTCAAGTAGTTTAATGGTGTTTAACCAGGTGCTAAAGAAGTGTCAAATACTAGGCTCCACAGTTCTAATATGTATGTTGCAAAAAGAAGATTAAGCAGGCATATTTCCCATGTACATAAGCAGGCATCATTCTAGTACTGAGTAGCAAATAGATAAATAAATAAGGCCTAAGTGTAGAGGATCTAAAGAAGTGGAGCTAGATTCACAGCTTTACTAACACATGAAAATAAATTTATAGGAAATATGCAATACAGACCCCACTAAAGTAGCATGTATAGTTGCAATGGTATTCCATATATTCTTGCAAATGTTATGCTTTTCATTAATTTACAAGAATGAGCAGTTTGATAAGTAAATAGTGTAAGAGCTGTACAAGCTTCATTACACAGCTATACTTTTACTGTCTCTGTCTTTGTCAGTCCTCTATCTTGCCATTTTCATCTGTGTCAGATTTGAAATTGGCTTTTGAACTTTCTCAGAACTTCATCAGAAGGTGCATTACATTAAAATAACTTCATCACTCCCACTTTTTTTTCTCAATTTAGATAACAAAACATTCTAAATGTCCCTACCTTTCTGTCTGACTCAGAGCAACAAATAACAGAATGTTTTCCCTCATATTTTTACAGTTCAGGATGCTTTACATGTTGCTAGGCTGTGTAAGAGCTGCTTTAACTTCTCATCCTCTGAAGAATGACCCTTATTTTCCAAAAACATTTTTGACAATTGAAGAATGTCATAGTCTTGGCCATCACTTAGGCTGCCTGGTTCTTGTGAGGTTTGTATTCTAAACATATGCTTAACTTGTTCATAAGCAAAACCTTTGGACTTCTACAATGCCTTTGAGAAAATATTTAGCTTGCGATAGATTTGGGCCATACTACCATAAGGGAAAAATAAACAAATAACAACTAACTATATCATTCAAGGCTTATTTTTATATAGTGTCCTCTAGACAAAAGGATCAACAAGACGCTTGCAATAGCGCCATCTGGCGACTCCCATACAGTCAGCCCTAATCACAGGATTCGTTTTCGACTGTTACACAAGTTTGTAGCACGAAAGTTACCCACAATAATTAGGAATGTCTCAATTCTCATTTTAGCAGGTAAAAAACAAACGAATTTCCATACCTGAATACTGTCCGGTGTCAGGGAAGTGCTCTGATTACTTTCTATATTTATAAACAGTAATCAAAAGAGTAAGACATACAAAATTGTAGAAAATAAAAACATTTAAATATTACTTCATATGTTAACATTCTTGCAGGAGTTAGTTATATACAGTTAAGGAAAATAGTGGGATGAAGGAAAACTTAAACAAAAGATCTTTAGTGCTATATATTTAAAAATCTGGAGAATTAAGGTAAATCTTGAATTAGCACTAATATTGTACTATTCTTTTGAAAGGGCAACTGTGATGACCCAGGTAACTTAAGTAAGCTTCACAAAAACCGCAGGGAAAATCAATGGAAAAGCTAATAAGCTGATGTGGAATTCAATACAAAATTAAAGGAATGAATGTAATTAACAATGGTCAACATGGTTTTGTAGAAAATATGTCTTCTTAAATGAAATTTACATCAAACTTTGATGGGATTATTAATTCAGTTTATAGAAAAGCCACGACTCTATCTGTAACAGCATACTTTTGGATCTTTGTGGGGAGTTCTGACTTTGGAAAGCCTAGCAGCCTTTTGGTTTTGGGGTTTTGTTTTTTGGTTTTTTTTGGTTTTGTGGTGTTGGTTTTTTTTTGTGTGTGTGGCCTAAACAACCTCAGTAGAAACTCCTGTCACAGGATTCAGAAAAGGCTAAATCTTCCAAACTTCAGTTTCCAAAAGCACAGACATCGTTGAGACTTAATTTAAATAAGGACAGGACATATACATAAGCACATGCTATGGCCATATTATATAACACAAAAGCACACATAAGCAGGAGCACACAACCTGCTTTTAGCAGGGTGCTGCAAGGTTCAGCAGTTGAACTCTTACTTTGTCATTGATAACCTGCAACTAAATTAAAATCTTGCTGTTGATACGGTTTGTAGATTATACAAAAGCTGGCAGAGTTGTAAATGTAAAGACAAGACAGAGAGAAAAGAGGGATTTTGAGCTGTTCATTAAGGTGCACAAATTCAAATGAAATCCATTTTAATACAGGCACGTGAAATGCTAAACAACTGGGAAGAAGGTGGGCCATATTGGAAAAGTGGAGGACCATGTTCTGCCAAACAGTAACTCCAGAAAGGACTTAAGGGATTGCTGAGAAAGCATAATTCAAAGGGAACCATGACTGTGATACTGGAGCAAAACAGTTAGTAGGGTAGACAGATCTTATCTCCACACATGGAGAGAGCACAGGTGAGATTGCTATCAGACAGAAGGGAAGGCAAAAACCCCACAGGCTGCAGAGAAGACCAGAAAGAGGACTGGAAAGAAGAAAAATACTTTACATAAAGGAAAATCCTTTCAGCTTATCAAAAAGAAGATAGAGTGGTGACTTGATTATAATAGCTCCCTCAGGAGAAAATCCTACAGACTAAAGGGTTCTTAAGAAGGAAAAAGCATAACAAGCAGCTGTGTACTGAGCTCAAGCCAGATAAATTAAAACAAGAAATAAGGCAGACAAAGTTTAATAGTGGAGATGATTAACTATGGAACAAACCAACAAAGGAAACAGTGGATACACTATCTCTATTAATGTCTTCAACTCAAGAATAAATGTCTTTTTGGATATGCTTTATCTAAACACAAGTTATTGAATTCAATAGAGAGGCTGTTGGGTGAAATTCAAAGGCTTGTGAAATACAGGAAGTCAGAGTAGATGATCTAATGGGAATATTTGCAAAGACTAATCTTAGCCTCAGGATACTAGTCTCCTTGGGTTACCTCTTCAGTCAATAGAGAGTTTCCTTTACAGAGCAATTCAGAGATGAAGAACAACTCTAGTGCTCCAATTTGTCCCTCTCCACTGAGAGGTTGCCTCTCCTGACTGATTGCAGAGAAAAAAGAGGTTTAAGAATAGTTGAAATAATCTAGTTTTTTTCAATAAAAAACACCACCCTAAAGTATAAAATTACAATTTTATTAAATATTTGGGGAATGGCTTAGTGGGTGAACTGAGGGGATGATGGAGACAGGGATAGGGACAACTCTCTTTTCACTGATTAACCCTTGATAACCTAATCTGATTATGCTGGGAGATATCACTTGTCCCTGAGAGATCATTATCTATGGCAAAGAGGCTGAAGATTCATCACAATTCTTTCCCACTCCCTTAAATACTTGACCATAGGAAATTCCATCCTTCCTCCAATCCCCTCTCATTTTGGAGACCACAGACAAGAACCATATTTGGTGGGCAGAAATGGGCTCCTGGACAGAGGGCAGGGGGGCAGAATTCATCCTGCCTCTACTTTCTCTTTTCACTACTGGAAATGGTAGGAGTTGTCTTAATTCCTACCTAAGCTACCATATCTAATAAATGTGTCTATTTATTTGGAATTTATTGTAAACTGCAATGCTACTATGGTATTGGTACATTCATAGGTATATCCTCACCAGGGAGGCCTATCTTCCTACATTACAGTAAGTCTATGTGACACCCAGATCTCAACTGTGCCTGATTGTCTTAAACACTGTATATTGCTGACTAACTGCCAGAAAGTACATAACACCAAACGGCAAAAGCTAAAGTGTCTATGAAGTACAGAGTGTTGTAGGATGTCCTTCAGTGCAGTTTCTAAGACAGTTTTTGTCCATTTTATTACTCTGAATGCAAGGAAAAATTTGCCACTGCAGATGGGCTACGCTGAAAACTCTCTCTGTTGTGGCTGTTTTACTACTGGTATATCCCACTTGAGTAAAAAATGCATAAAATACAAAACGTTTAGTGCTTAAATCTCAGTTCTCTCTTTTGTGAGCCAAAGTCATGCCATCAATAGCACACTTTTTTATTCTTCCTTGTAGTTTCAAATTGTTTTTAAAAAATTGTTAGTTTCCATGCAAAACAAAGGGGTATTTTACAAAGCTGCAGCAGTGGTTGCAAATGTTTGTCTGCCACCTAGTGGAATATGCAATAGTTTTCAGTAATCTTTATCCTCCTGCTTTGTTTTAACAAGCATTGGAAGTTATTAAAAAAAAAAATAATTACAGAAGCAAACATGAAAAGCATGAAGGATAAAACTACCCTTCTCATAAAATTCTTAAACAACAAACTTTAATTGCCTTACAGACAAAACCGTTGCCATTTTGGATACAAAGGTCTGTAATACAAATTGGCTTGTGTCAGCTGATTATCACAGAAGCTAGGGTAGAAAAAGACAAATATGTTGAAAACGGGCTAAAGCTCTGGTTTTAATTCTGTCTGAGATTTTTTCCTAGAAATTCTTTTGGCAAACCTAAACCTGTAAACAGATGCCAAATGGGACTTGGATACCTATTATTTGACACAGCACAGGACAGCATTAATAAAAAGGAAATAGAAATTGTATTTTAGAAGAATGAAGGATATCCCTGATATTGATGTAATATCTCTACACACAATACTGGCATACATAAGCTAATGCACTGGATACCTCCACTGCATATTAAAACATTCTAAATGTATTTTAGGGATACATAAATATACAAGTTGTGCACCAGGACTTGGAACCAATTTGGGTATGCAGAATATTGTGTGATACCAGTCTCTCTGATAGTTGTGCACACATTAAGACCAATCAAAGTATTTCCATCAAAACTGTTTCCAGGAGAAAAACAAGTTGCCAAGAAAATTCTTTATTGAATAGTGCCCGATTATCTTGGGGAAATATTGTAGAAATGAGTGCTGAAAAATTAGAAAACATTGAAGCCTGACCCCCCCCAATGACAGAATTAAAATTGAGGGGAGTGGAGAGAGGAAAACAGTGAATTGTGGCATAAAACCCAGCTCACAGAAGAGAAGTGGGAGCACAAGATGCAGAATGGCAAGTTATGATAACACTATACTGAATAAAAATATTTGGAGCTTTAGTAAAGTTATTTTCATTTTTTTAATTATTGTTATTTTTTAATATTTTGATGAAGAAAAATAATCTGTTTTAACTAGAGTGCCCTCCCATGGGAAAGTGAAAGGATCTGCCCAGCCAAAATCATGTATTTATATCCTCCGTTTGGTCACAGTTAAGACAAACAATGCCCATATCCACTGTTGGTTCATGTCCTGTATTGCTATTTCACTAACTTCAATAAAACTTCACAGTGTGCAAGTCAATGCTGAATTTGACCCAACATGTCTAAAAATGGAACAGCTACTGCAAAGTCATCTCACCAGAGCAGACAGACAGCCATTGATTGACAAAGACTGGCAGATTTATTACTGAAGTCGTTCTTAACAGTGAAATGCATAGTCTGAGATACCATGCTAAAAATACAAGCCAGATTATCAGATAGATATTTTTCTGCCTTCAGTGTGAGTGCAATTTTCACAGCACATAGGAATACATAGCTGTGCATGTACCTTAACTTGCTGAGTTGTTCCTATACCTGCAATTGGTTTCACCAGAACAGTCAAGCTAAACAAAACATTCAGTTTTGAATTAGAAAAGTGCTTGATCTGAAGAGTCTGAATTTTACTTCAGCCTGCATCCCTGTATACACAACAGCCTACCAAATTCAAGCTGTATCTTGAATTCTCCTTAAGAGAATAGCAAGGTCTCTTTTTATATGTCCTAGGCAATGTTTGTCCAGATATTTTTGTATCTTCAAAGTGTGTAAGACCAGTGTATGATTCTCCTTTAAATCCCTCATTAAATATATGGATTCCAGAGTGCTATATTTGCAAGTGATTAATATTCTTCCTTAACATTGTTCTCGCAGTGTTTGTATCTCATAAGGTCTTGACCTTTATGTGAAAGGTGCGTATTATTGCAACAACCTGGGATTTCCACAGCTGTAAATCACAGATAGTAAATAACCACCTGCTGCTCACCTTACACTTTGAGTTCAACACAAGTTTGCTGGTCACAGGAATGGAACCATTTGTCTGTCCCTGGGTAGCTGTCCCCTCCTAAAGTTATAATTCATCTTGCTCACAACCATCTGCCCTTATAAACTGGCTTGAGAACAAAACCAGAGGGTGTACCAAGCAGCTTTGCAAGAAGGCAAGAAGAAATGTCACAAGGAGCGTTCCTGTGGGCCCAGGGAAGTGGGATGGAGAGGTAGCTGATGGGATGGAGCAACAGTGACAACTTAACTCCTTTGAGCAGCATCTTCACAAGCTGCACCAATGAGCAGTGATGGCAGGGGGGGTCAGAGGCTTCGTTGCCTTACCGCTACCAGCTTCAAGGCCAAAAAAACCAACAGTCTGAAATGTTTTAACATGGCCACCTCAGGCTTACATCTGACCCCAGTTCCCCTTACTGGGCCTGGCTGGGGCGGTGGCACAGGCCCGGGCTGCCAGGCCTTGCCCTGATGGACCTCGGGGGGCCCCCCACACACCCTGGCCTGTGCAGTACCCTGGCACAGCTGCAGCGCTGTTCAGGGTGTTTAATAAACGATCCCAGCTAACTGAAAAAGTCTGTTGTTAAGGGACTGAACCTATGGGTGGGGAGTAGGGCAATATGGCCACCTGTTAGCCCTAGTCTCTCTTTTCCCCGTATCTCTTGTCCATTAAATAGGAAGATGATCTTACCTGTTGGTATATTCAAGCATCAATTTTGGATCTGGCATGCAAACAAAATGATTTCATAAAATCAAGCTGGCTGTCCCTCAGCCTCTTCACAACCCTGTGTCCCCCCTCCCTGCCTGGGAGTCCTGCCAGCGGCTCCCTGGGGAAGCCATGAGCCGCCCCCCACTCCTGCATCTCCCGTCTCCTTCACTGAAAGTTAAATTCCAGGCGCTCCACTCCCACCTGCCCGTGTAATGACACCGCTGAGCTCCTTCAGAGATCTGTTTTCATGAGCTGAGCTCCTTCAGAGATCTGTTTTCATGAGGTGGTCTCTGCTTACATGTAAGAATCAGAGGTCAGAAAATAGGAATATTTGTAAAGTAATAATTAAAAGTGCATACACCAAATATATTCCAGATTGCCAGCTCAGATAATTAGTAATTGTGGTGTTTGGGATTTTTTTATCAGGTAACGTTTAAATGTCTTGGAAACCAGGTTTCCGTTTATCTTGCTGACAGAATCCTCACTGATATCCATCCTAAATATCGCTAATTTTCTTCACGCTACTTTTACTTAGAGCAGTTTTACACTGCCCTTCAGGGACTCTGCAGTCAGAAGGAACTGCTACAGCCAGCGTGCCCAATGCCCCGCAGAGAGACACTGTCGGCTCTTCCCCAGGCACTGAATTAAACAATGTCTTTTAGAAGTATTCTTAATTTAATTTTAACAACATTAATCAGTAGCTAGTTTGCCATTTCCCTAGTATGCCACGTCAAAGTTTACTTACCTTCATTCCTAGGAAGTTGCGCCTTATTTTTAAGGTATGATTTGTCTAATATCAGGTACTGGATCTGGTATGTTTTCTCTGTCAGGTTAAAAAGATGTAGCCACAAGACCTCCTTCCGTGTTCAAGGGCATGCCCACAGTCATTGTCTCTTCTTAACTTCTGAGAACCTTCACATTCCTGACATCTTTCAGATCTCATCAGGCTTGTTCTCTGGACCCAAAACAGTTTTATGGTTTTCTCTACAACTTTCTCAAAGTATAAACACTAGGACTGAAGCAGTAATCAGACAGCACTGTGGTTTTACTTCACTATTTCTACTTGATAAACCTATTTTCTGTATCTAACAGGGACTTCCTACAGCTTCATGAAATCCTCACAGTAAAGTAGATGCCTATGATGCTTCAAAAATCCTCAATTTACCATTTTTCAAGAACTGAGACTTTGGTTTTTACATTTTTAAAGGTTGAAATTTTTTTTTCAGATCTCACTCCCAATATAACAAGACAGAAAAACAGGTAACGCCAGTAAAAAACATTTGCGTTTTTACTGAATGATGCCAATGATGTGTTTTAAAAGAAAATTGTCCTGCATAGATAGGATACTACATCAACATCTTATTTGTAAACCCATAAATAATAAAAAAAATAGCCCAGTGACATTTCCACCAAACAATGTTCAAATGGAACTCAGTTTCATTTTTTTGTTTTGTTTTGTTTTTCATTCTTTGCTGATAAAACCCCAAGTTCACCGGTTCACTGTTTGCTAGTGCTGATGCTAGGTGATCGGTCTTCAATTCTGTTATCCACTTGCTCCTTTAAAGGTTGAAATTACTCTGGCATACCTTTCATTCTTTGGAATTCTGTCTTCAAAACTAATTAAAAGTAATACTTGTGGTTCAAAGAGCAAATCTCCACTACTAAAGGCATGCCTAAGTTCCTAGCTCAGATCATGCACAGTTAATGTAAAGCCCCACTGTTCAGATAGCTCTCTAAAGCAGGTCATCTACAGCCATGCCACACAGTGGTTTGTCATAGGTCACTGCTGATTCTTAGGCTATAGTCTTTTTTTGGGGGGGGAGGTGTGCTTTATCTTTTAATTTAAAGTATATTCAAATAATGAGGGCTACAGGGTTTCTATAGCATGAAATTATAAACATGCACAAGTAGATGGGAGTGTCTGAAGGTGAAATAGTGTTGGGGAAGAATGGAAGGACCCAGCTTGCTGCAGCCTGCTGGGAGCAGTCCCTGGAGTAAAGTGTGCCCGCAACAGCTTTCAAGTTCATCTCAGATGGAACTAGTTGATTGAATCAAAAAGTGAGTCTAGTACTGAACCAGTATTTGCTCAGCTGGTGACCCCCAAGTGGGAAAGAACATTAGCTGGCAAATATACATGCACTTTTCATGGATACAGATCTATTAGGTCAAGTGTCTTGGCCTGATCGTTATCCAGCTTTCTTTTGTTGCTGTTAACAGATTTTTTGGTTAACATAATTGCCTAAGAAACAAAACCTGCTTAATGTTAAGATGGAGTCTTCAGGACATGTGTTTGTCTTCTTTGCTAATACTCTACAATCTCCTGTAAAGTTATTTTCTTGATTCGGTTTATACTTTTAAAATGTAATTACACAATTACAAATGTCAGGGATCCTGAGAGTTACCTAGAATGCCATGCTCTCTGCAGGACTGGATTTACAGCTCTCACAGCTGTGCTACATGTGCCACTAAAGATACTTAGTCTAAGAATGAGAAACTGTAATGGTAGGCAGGACTGCGTTTTGTTCCCAATCACTTAGAAGAAATGGAAATAAACAGTCAGTTCCTGCCATAGGTCACCAGTGGCACTCTGCAGAGCCTTTGCTAGGTCACGTGCTGCTTGACCTATTCATAATTAACCTCAAAAAAGGGACAAAGTGACAAAATTTGCCAATTATAAAGTTAGTGAGGGTAGTAAGACTACGGGCAAACTGTGGAAAACTGCAGAATGACATGTAAGACTGATTAGGATATAAGATAGCAGATGCAATTCAGTGCAGATAAATAAAAAGATTATACATATGGAGATAAACAGACGGAGTTTCACATATGAAACAATAGCCTATGAGTTTGCGTTACCACTCAAGAGTGAGATCCTGCAGTTACAATAAATAATGCCATGAAAACAGCTCAGTGCTGAGTTCAAATTAAAAAAGCAAGTCAACTACTAGGAATTACTAGGACATGGATAAAGAACAATAAACAAACAGGACAGTACTTAACTACATGGCTAATGTTGCATGCAGTTTTGGTTCCCTTCTCAGAAAATAACAATACCCAGAAAAGTTTCAAAGGACCATAAATACAGAAGCTACTCCATGCCTTTGATCAGTCAAGAAATATTTTAACTAATGCATTTCAGTACCGAGGAGGAAATTTAAAAGGTGAATGCTATGTATCTGCAGAACCATGACTGGCACAAGCACGGTAGGTAAAAGTTTACTATGCAGAGAATATTAAATTAAGCTAGTAAAAATCAGGTTCAAAATGAACAAACAAGTGGCAATTCAGGAAGCGCATATAGTCCAAGGGAAACTGGACAAGGACTGTAAAAAGAAACATTAGGGATTACTAAATAGACAAACCATATGATGTTCAGGAAAGCCTGGAATAGAAGACACTGGGAAGCTCGGAGAACACAGAAGGAAAAGAACCAAATGTGCTTGCATTGTTCTTATCCTTCCTCAGACAGCTGCTTTTGACTACAAGAGTCTATTGTGTTAGAAAAAACTTTAGTCAGGACCTGTACAGCTATTCCTGTGTTTACCTTTTCAAGAGTTCCAAGAGGTGTAAGTAAGGAGCCCAGAGGTAAAGCACGTGCTGTTTGCTTGGCTTCCTTGTTAAATGTGTAACAAATGCAGCCAAGGCTTCTCAGCCATCAGTGCCAAGTCTGAGCACTCATGTTCACGTAGTGGGGGTGCTAATAAAGTGATATACTTATTTTTCAACACAGAAACTTTTCCAGTGTGAAATTTCCTACTAACAGGATTTTCTTCTTTTTTTCTAACCAGGAGGAAGAAAAAAATATTTCTTGTATTTGTTCTGGATAGTACCCCAAATAAAAAGTGATCAGGAGTTTGCTACATCAATTCCTGAGCAAATTTGTTTCACATGGTATTTGAAAGAAACTTTGCGAAGTACACTGAGGAAAAGTATATAGTTTCTAGGTAATCACAGATATGCCCATTTAAAGAAAAATGTCTTCCCTGTTTTCAGCCCAAATATGTTAAATATTCAACCTTAGGGTTTGCATTTCGTTTTGTAAATATGAACTATTAAGTATAAACAATGCTATCATTTAGTAACATATAATAATGAAAATGATGCATTTTTCTATATCTTAAATGGGGGTTTTGAAGGTCAAAAACATGCCCTGCTTCTGTAATTCTACACAATAAATGGCCTAACAGCAAGTGTCTAGATGCATAAAACCAGCAAGCTTATTGATAAACGTAGGTAAAATGGTAGGTGCAACTTACTGGAGGAAGAATTTATGTATAAATTGTTCTCATATTGCATTTCCAAACCAGTTTTAAGCATTTCAGGGACATAGAACCAAAACTGAAATCAAGCTAAGTCAGAAGAAACCCTGGAAGTATATAAATGAAAATTAATCAATAGAGTAACATTCAAGGAAAGTTATCAGAATTCCTGTATTGCCCAAAGACCTGGCAATAGAGAAAAAGGAAAAGCATGAGCAGAAACATGTACTGTAATGATTTCATAATTATTTTGGGCACATTTGCTATAGTTTAAAGAAATGCTTGAGTTTCAAGTTTCAGAAGTGAGAACTCACAGACTTAGATATGAGTGCTGAAAACAGGAAGAATGCTCTCCAGTCTTCTCATTTTTGACAGTTAGCACTGAGCCTAGTAGAATTAGATAAAAGATCTAATTGCTAATTTGTCTTGATGTGACTTAGTGTTTCCATGTTTTACTGACTGTTCAGATTTCCTAGGATAATTTTAATTATTGGTATCTTCATGCTAAGGATACCTTAATGTTTTTAAAACATTACAGCCAGTATTCAGAAGTTATATCTGAAATTACAATACTAGTTTACAAAGGATTTAAGCATTAATGAGTGAGCAAAATAATACCAATTAACAATCCCCCAGCTTGGTTATCCAGAAGTTTTCACTGCATCCTTCTGGAATAATTTTTTGGCCGGGCTAACTGGAAATAATGGCAAGTAGTTTAGCGTAGTATTTATATTTTTCTGTTTTCTTTGCCAGCAGTATGAAGTATTCAGCTTCCTTGACTGCTTTTTGTAGGGCTACAACCTAGAGCACACACAACGCAAATTCTTAAAGTAGAACTTTTCTTCCTCTGAACGAAGTTAAGTTTGGCTTAACTAAGATCTGAAGTTCATTTGCAAATGTGCTCTACCCTGTTAACCTTGGAGGTTTCTTTAGGTCCCATTAACACCACACCTTGAAACCATGGGTCCTGACTTCAGTTGGGATAGAGTTAATTTTCTTAGCTGGTACAGTGCTGTGTTTTGACAACACACTGATGTTTTTTAGTTGTAGCTAGCTAATGTTTATACCAAATCAAGGACTTTTTAGTTTCTTAGGCTTTGCCAGCAAGAAGGCTAAAGGGGCACAAGAAATTGGTAAGGGACACAACCAGGACAGCTGACCTGAACTAGCCAAAGAGGTATGCCATACCTCGGCGCATAATGCTCAGTATATAAACTGGGGGGGGTTGGCCAGGGCCTGCCAATAGCTGCTCAGGGGCTGGCTGGGTATTGGTCAGCAGATGGTGAGCAATGGTACTGTGCATCATTTGTTTTCTTTTCTCCCTTACCTTTGGATTTCATTCCTCTCCTCCTGTCCCCCCTTTTCATTATATCTTATTGTTCTTTCATTTTTATTTCAATTACGAAATTGTTCTAATCTCAACCCTTGAGTTTTACATTCCTTTCTGATTCTCCTCCCCATCCCTCTGGGGGAGGGGGGAGTGAGCCAGTAGCTGTATGGTACTTAACTACTGGCTGGGGTTAAACCACACCACCATGCTAACAAAAAAAAAAAAACACCCAAAAAAGCTTAAAGAGCAGACAAAGAATACAAAAGAAACCATTTTCAAATGAAACAGAATTCCTGGATGCAAGGACATTTACTGGAAAGTAACATGATAAACAGTTTACTGTATATACTATAAACACTTGTTTTGGCATCAGTGAAGATTCCTAGTGCTGAACAAGAAGGCATTCCTATACCAAATCACTGTTTAAGACTCATTGATTCCTATAAACCAAAACTGATGCTTCTCATATATGCTTTGACTAGGTAGTAACAATATAGCCTTAGTATTTTTAGGTCTAGTAGTCAGAACAAATGTAGCATCTGAACTCCATAAAATATTCCATATAATCCATAATTTAAATTCACATACATTTCTGCATGGATAAGTGAAATTCCTTTGTTATCCAAGTTAAAGAAACACTTTTTTCCAGCAATTGCAATCAAAAGGGCAATTCACTACCCACATTATCAAAAGTGCTTTATTTCTTACTTTTAGAGTGAGACTTAAGTCAGTACCCTTACTCTAAAAGAAAGTTCAAATAGCCTTCATTCCTATCTGGTCCATAAAGCAAAACTAAAATTGTACATTTAGTTTTCGAAGGCAAGAGATAAAAAAAAGGATATATTAACACTTCTAAAGGATGCAATAACAAGCTATAGTATTATAACAATATTAATTGCTGCAAACTAGTAAGTTCAGCAAGTGTACAGTAGCTGACAGTTTAAAAAATACTGGATGCCAAAGATGAGCAATTGCACTATATTCACAAATAGTTCACAAAAATACCATGTAATAAAGTTCACCAATAATTTTATAGAAACTAGTTTATACATCCTTTTCAAGAAGATTACATAAATATTCTTAAATCGTTGCACGCACACTTATTTAACTTTTTTTCTGAGTAGTAGCAATCTTCAAGGCTTGTTAAAATTAACTTGGCATTTTCTCACACAGAAATCTTCTCCCATGTCAGCCTGTCATATTTTCAGCAGCCTTGAAACAGAAAAAAACATTTACTGCAAGTCACCAAAAGTAGACACCATGTAGATTAAATTTAATCTTTTCTTGCAACTATTTTAATTTACCTGAAGTCTAAACAAACTACTTCAATAAAAACAATACAAAAAATGTGTAAGATGTGCAGCATTGTTCTTTAATGAATACTTCTGGGTTGTGTGTTGTTTTTTTTTAAATAATACTGTCAACTGCCATTAGCCTTTACTAACACAGCCATTACTGTTTGCTTGTGTTAAATTGTGTATCCTGCGTCTAAGCATCTTGTAACCTGTACATTTTACCCTAATGCTTTCAAGAAGTGCTCAAATGCGTATATTTTTTTTCCTTTGGAGTTTACTTTATACCATTTCTAGTAATTATTACTCCCACTGATACAGATAAATTAGACATAAAACTTAGAACGACACTGATCATAACTGTATAACTCACTGCCAATTATTTGACTAAGGTCATGAGTAAGTATTTTATTACTGAGTAACTCAACCCAGCAAACAAGGTATAGTTGTTAGACTGACATTGGTAGATTGGCTTAAAAGGCAGTTATGGGACAAACGGGCACAAATGATAGCAACAGGAATGATAAACCAGTAAAAGCAAAAGTAGTAGTAAAACAGCCCTCAATTACTTACCTACACAGTTAAACATGTATGTATGCATACATTTAAGCATGTACACAAATACAAAATATGCATGAGTATAGAAAAATGTTAAAAATGAAGTAAAAAATTTGAAGACTGGTGAAAAATAGCTCTGGCTAGCATCCATTTAGTCAAAAATCTGTAAACTAAATTTTCTAAGAATCAGAACGCAGTCTTCCAGACCAGAGATAGGCAGGCTAGATATGGGTTTCCCCCCCACCTCGCCTCCCAAGAAAGAAATGTAAGAAACAGGGGGAAAAAAGTCATGATGTTTAGATAGACAGTAAAGAACTAAAATCCTTTACGAGCCAAGTGAGGATGTATTTTTTTTAAAGCAGTTACCCTCTCTACTAGCCAAAAAGGTAAATGTTAAATTATGAAAAGCTCTATATGTATACATAACATTAAATCTGCTCTTGTTTGTCTTTCAAGAGATTCAAAGCACAGGTTAATGTGGTAAAAGCAAGACCACATCAGCAAGCTGCATGCACTTTTTTACAAGTGCTGCTGCATACTATTAGGCCTGAGGTTGTGGAAATGAGGTGATACAGATTAAAGGAGAAAGTAGCAGCCTATTTGTGATATGATGTGGATAAGGGGGCAAATGGTGGCTATAAACATCCAGAATAAAAATCTGGGGGGGTTTGTTGGGTTGTTTTGTTTTGTTTTTTTTCTTCAAAAGAGTTAATCTAATTATTTCTAAAAAGATTTTCTTCATACCATTTCTTGCTTCATGCTCCATTCATAGAATCATTTATGTTGGAAAAGACCTTTGAGATCATCAAGTCCAATCGTTAGCTGAGGACTATGAAGTCCACCACTAAACTATGCCATTAAACACTACATCTACACATTTTAAAAATAGCTCCAGGAATGGATGATTCTCACGCAACAGTTGATCTCCTTGATTTAATAGTAAGTCGTATCTTAAAATACAGTTTACAAACTGAAGTATAGCAAGTTGAACACACATCTCAAACTTACACGCTTTTTAAGCAAAAGCATTACCTTCAAAGCTTCTGTAGCCTTACGCAGTTCTTTAATAACAGATGATAATGCTTCTGGATTTATTCCCTGCTCACAAAGCCGCACACAAATAGACAAGGTCTCCATATCCAAGCCAGTGTTTAATATTCTTGAAATCTCAAACAGAACTGCAACAGAAAAAAATAAGCACTTTAGTCCCTATGGACTATGGAATTTCAATGATTGAAAATATTATTCACCAACATTTAATTTGTACTGTAGAGTCTGTGAACATGACAGTTAACAAAAGCTCTTGCAGTTTGAACCTCAACAACAGCATTCATATTCAGCCTTCCAGCTAAGCTAGAAGCCACAGCTTCTAATACTATGCTTTTCTGGTTCAGAAAACTTAATACTGGATAATGGGTCTTGAAAATTAGTAAGTAAAGAATTCAATAATTCACATGCTTGCCAATTATGTGAAAGATACACTATAAGAATAATCCAAGCTTTTGAATTCCAGATACTGATGAAGTCCTACTAAAATGGACTGAGAGCACATTCTTTAAAGGTTTTACAGAGAATGTCAGGAGTTTTCTAGCCACTTCCTTCCATAACTAAACCTGGGTTTAGGTCTAACATTAACAGTGGTTTAAGGATAAGCAATACTTTCAATTTTTCTGTAACCTGAATCAAGAGCAACCCCGCTTGTCAGTGTGAGATGAGGAGAGTACAGTCAGTTTTGTGTGGGAACAAAGACAGCTTGTTCTCCCCTTCCAAACTTTCCCTGGAAGGCCCCTTTTCTTCCATTCTCATAAGCAGTTTGTTATATATGTAACAGAACAACTCAACTCATTGAGGTTTTATTCTGGTTGCTACAGTAACCTCTATCCTCAGCCCAAGTCACTAGCAATACAGGTTGATTTTGTACAGATGCTATTCACACAGTTTCTGTAATCAAACCTTCCCCAAAACTTTCTCACCAGGTAAAAGCAGCCTGGCAAGTGATTACTGTCCAATTGACAGCTATGAAAATATTCTGCTTTGGTATACCAAAGACATACTGCAGCACACCTTCAGAGTCACGTTTACCCAAACCAAGACATTAAAGGCCTAATATATCCAGTCAATTCCACTGAAGCCACACAGAAATGTCAGATGCTATGAAAAAACCTCTAGGTGCAATAATACTCTTGAAGCCCACACAAGTAGACTGGATTAAAGATACACACAAGTTTAAGACACGAAACTTTTTTTGTCAGACCCAAGCCCTAACTACAAGCCACAAGGAGAGCTTTCTTCTCCACAATGAGGCTTTCTGTCCTCATTGGTCTGAAAGCAAACCATTCCAAACATATCACACATGCAGCCCCTGTCTCCACAAAATCTTCTTCAGTGGCCAGATAAAACAGTAAGAAACAGACGTGTTTGCAATAAAATGCCATTGAACATTAAGAGCTACTGAACTACAAATGACTGACAGCTTCCCAGAAATAAACAATTCTTACTTTCTTCAACCATTTAAAGTTCATCATAAAATTTACTAAGCACGTGACATATTTAGAGGCAGAGCAGTAAATCTAACTAAAGATAAGCTTCAAATTTCTATGTCAGTATGAGTTGTGGTCATTAGTTTCTAATAGAAAATAACTTTAGGTACATCTTTGGCAGAGATATAGCAGTTTCTCCACAAAAAAAAAAAACAACTGAGCTCTTAACAATCCTGCAGAGAACTGCTGTTAAATATTTATATCTGACATTCTAGATTAAGCATTTTACTTCTCTAAATTGCTAAGGACATAAATGAATACTCTTTTTTCAATAGCAACCCATTTACTTCCATTAGGTGCCTATTATTTAGGCAGTAAGTTAAGATGCAACACAATTTTCATGTTCTATTTAAAAAAGTCTAAAAACCTTATCCTACAAATATTTTTTCTACTCATGATGGGGCCTCATCAAGAAAAATCTAATACATGGACACAGTTACCAGTGCTTCACATTTTCAGTTACTTCAAAGCACTTTATATAAATAATCTTATAATGGAAATGTAAAGAGATTAATGTTATTTTGAGCAGTAAAAAAAACAAAACAATTTACTGAGTGCAGTAAAAGTTCAAACATGGGGGTATTTTGAAGAGCGTTTAAGTAAATCTTTAACAATCAAGTGCATGTTTAAGTTATTGGAAATTTGTTTTCTTCTAAAAATGTCTGACTGCAGGAAGAGATTAAATTGTTAATGTCTACCCTAAATAAAATACACATATTGTTACACAGGGAGCCTGGGCTCCTCAATTTGAAGGCTCGTACACTTTCCATCGCTGTTTTCAAGCCTTACTTTGTCTTTAAATCTGCATTATTATGCATTCCATCTAAAACATTCCTTCAGAAGTGGAGAGAGGGTAGGTGTCAACTACAGTCAGGATAACTTAGAATCACTGTCCTTCCCAAACAAGTCTCTCCCCACCTGCACAGAATGGTCTTACCATCTTCAAGCATCAGAGCAACCACAATACCCCACGTTGTCCTGCCTTGCTTGCCTCCAGCAGCAGGTCAGAGTGAGTAGATCAGTGGCTGAAACACTAATCTTTACATCAGTTCAACTCATGAAGGTCTTTGCTAAGGAACCCTTATATAACAGTAGCCATAACTATAATACAAAGGAAGATCATGCAAAAATAACACACACAGAGCAATACCCTCCCAAATACTCTCACTGGGCTCTAGTCCCTCATTAGGGCATTTCCAGAGAAAATCTTCATAGTTAACAACCTCAAGGGACTTCCTGGCAGCTTTCCACTCTGCCTGAAATCCATATAAGCTTTTGGCATAGCCATTCAATGGAATACTGGAGTTCCACACCACATATTGCTAAGAAGCACCTCCTGAACCTGCCAGCTTTGATTCCTCATAGACTGGAAGAGGAAGTGAATACTTGATCTCTGCTCATCCTGCTCACATTTCTCACGGCTTATAAATCTGAAATGTTTCCTGCTACTGACAGTACTGCTTCTCTCACATCCACATCCCACAACAGCACCAGGAGCCCGGCTGCTGCCCTCGGCCACCTACCGTCCATCGTTTCCCTCACAGCGTTGAGGCTAGCGGCATTACTCGCCATGGTGACCCCGCACCCCTCACCTCCCACCCGGAAGCGGAAGCCCCCCGCTCCCATCCATCACCACCGTTCAAACACTCCCGCTCCGCTACCCCAAATGACGCCCAAAACGGAACGCCCCCACCTAACAGCAGGAAAACAAAGGGCGGGTTTTCTTTCGAATTCGTGTAGCGAATCGCCTGGCGATTGGTCCGTTCGAGCGAGAAGGGAGCCCTGCCATTGGCTTGGCAGCGAAGACTGCCTGTTGTGATTGGTCAGAGCTCTGGAGGGGCGGGGCTAGTTAAAGATCCGCGGCGGAGGCGGGAGTTGTGATTCGAGGCGAGCATGAGCAGGCCTGGTAACGGTGGCAGGTAGCGCCTGCGCGGGCCTGGGCCAGCCGCGTGGGGGCTCCTGAGGGTGGCCCGGGGCGCCGTGGTATTGTCTGGGGTGCAGGGGGAGAAGGGGCAGCTCTGCGGGGCTCTTGTCCCCTTTGCTGCCTCGGGTAAGGGCGCCGCCGGGGCGCGGTCTGACGCGGGGGTTGCAGACCCGCTGCTCCGTTCTCGCTCCCGTTGCGGGAGGAGGCGTTGGTGCTTTGTGCAGCCTCTCGGGGGCTGGCGCCGGCCTCGATCCGTTCGCGAGCTGGGACCGCTCTGCGGACGTAACTGCCTCCGTGGGGCTCCCGGCCGTACGGGCGGCGCCGGGCGTCTCCTCAGGTTCCGGCGCCAACACTTCCCGCCGCCCGGCGTTAGCTGCCCGCAGCCAGAGGCTTGTGGGGCCCGCCGGTGTGGGCCACGGCAGCCCCGCCGCCAGCCCCCGCTCGCCCCGGGGGCTCTGCGTGCCCTTCTGTGCCCGCCTCAGCCCGCGCTGGCACGGGGGCCCGGTGGGGACCGTCCTTGTGCTACCCGCGTCCCGGTGGTGCCTCGTTATTTCTGAAGCCCTCTTGAGTGCCGGAGGCTGGTATGTGAGCTGTCCTTCAGGAATACGTGTGGCTTCATCGCTGTTTTGTTTATTTTGATGGGTTTTTTGTTATTGCTGGCTTGCTTCTCTTGAATCGCCTTTTCAGGGATGTTTCTTGTTTCGTTTTAACAAGTTCCGTTTATTTTCAGTTGTTCTTTCTGTCTGTCGTGTTTATCAGCTTCACGTGTCGGTAGGTCCAAGCTAGAGCTAACTTCGTTTTTTGTCAGTCTTTTAAACGTTTCTGGCTCCTTAAAAATAATTGATCCTCTCTTCCTGAAACTTTCAGGGTAACCCTGTAAAGTCAAAATCGTAATTTCCTTCCTCCCCACCCCCCCTCCATTTTTCCTTTCCCTCCCTCTTTTCCAGGTATACCTTAGCGTTATGTGTGATACAAAAGAAGCTAAAATGCAGATAACACCTGAAACTCCAGCACGATTCACAGTCCTGAATCCTTTTGAAAGTCCCAGTGATTATTATACTCTTCAAGAGCAGATTGTCTCCAGTCCTTCAGTCTTTAAATCCACAAAATCCTCATCTGTAAGATCTATTCTTTAGTTGTGTAACTATACATATGTAGTGCTAATATTTTGAAATGCAGTAAAAAGTGTATTTAATTTAGCACATTTTAATGTATATACAAAACCAAAGAATTTTAGTGGGGTTTGGCGTCTCTTGTGATTATAGGAGTACGCTGCTTTCAATACTAACATTGCCACTTACTCTTCCAACCTTCCTGATTTTGTTTTTTTCTTTAGGTAATAGGTGTGTAGATCAGCATATACTCCCGTACACAGTTGAAAGTAGATAAAGGGCAGTTGGATGTGGTGCTCTTGTCCCACTTAAAGTGGAAAAAACCCAGTTCCTACTTACATGCAAAGCAGACTGGATGCAAGTAAAAGAATTGCATTTCTATTAATGACCTGTTTACATATTCACAGAATCAAGTTAATTTTTTAGTTGTAAATTATATTTTGGTTTGCAGTGGGAATTATTTTCTGATAAGCATTAGAGATTATACTGTGCTAATGAAGCTAAAAAGACTCGCTTAGTAGATCATTTTTAAGTATTAAATAAGTAGAAGCAGCTTTATTTCTGAATTGGGTTTTGTTGCACGCTGTGTGGCTTTATGAGGGAGACTTTACAGAATGCATAAGGGGTTACAACTTCTAAGTCTTGGAAATACTCGGTGAAAGGAAGGCTGCTTTGTAATTTGCATAACTTGGGTTGGGTATGGACGCTGGGTTTTTATGGAGCCACATTTTTGATTGTGGCAATCTAGAAGCAACTAAATTTTATGCTAAATTCTGTGTCTTTAGTAGATCTATCCTCAGGAATCAAGAAGAAATTGACACCTCAGTTTGTAAATATTAGCTATGACCTTCCACTTTATATTATTTTGTAAATCATTGTAATACCACTACCAGGATAAAGAAGCCTGGTTGACTTACTAATTTTTTTTAAAGTAGGTAATTTAAATAGAAACTCTTTTGGTTGTCTTTGACAGAGGCACTATATGGAAGCTATGATTGTGTTGTTCCATTGAGATTTGTCCTGCGATTTTATTTTTATCTTTTTAGACTAGCAAGCTTTAAGATGTCCGTTTCTTTTTTTAGTCACCAGGAAAATTTAGATGGTCTATTGATCAGCTTGCTCTCATAGATCCTGTGGAAATTGACTCGGAAGATGTTCGGCGTCAAGCAATGTATTTGAGTCATGCTAGGTAACTTACAATCTGTTTTTCTGCAGTGAACTTAGCTTGAATACTAGAACGTTGTTCTTCTGCTTTATTGACATTTCAACACAGCACTAAAGACTTTTTAAAATCTTTTAATAGAGTTTTTTTGTGTCCCTGATGTGGATATCACTTAAATGAGGCTGCCTGCATGTCACTTTTTTTTAAATGTTAAGAACCACTGATCCACTCTGATTGCAGTTTGGAAGACAGCCAGATGAAAGCAGTCAATGGAAGCAAGAAAGTGTCTTGCCATTGATTGTTACTACCAAGCTACCTCTTCTGCTCCTTGTCACAACACAATTTATCTTCTCGGAGTGTTCCATACTAAGACCTATGAAGTGTAGGCTTCTTTGGTCTTTGGGACTCCTGCAGAAGTATAGCTGGGAAAGGTAGCTCGGTACGGCTTTTCAAAAGGTATAGATTGGACTTAATGTGAAGGAGGGAAGGCCAGTAAGTTTGCCATCTTTGAGAATGATTGCTAGTTACTTGAAATAATTTGGGGATCTTGATCTCAACTTTTTCTTTCTCGGAAAATAACTTCCATGGGGAAAACAAGTAAGTAAAACAGGCTTGGTATTCACAGCTAATTTTGAAGGATAGTCGTACATGCTAATGGTGAAGAACAACATGCCAAGTGAAGGTGGTCAAGGGAAGGCCACAATGGTGAATTCTGTAGAGGCTCCCATGCATTCCTTGGATACAAACTTGCACAAAGAATGCACCTCGCAGCATGAAGCAGCACAGTAATAGAATAATAAAACAGTTTTCCATCCTTTTTTTGCCTATATGACTTCCAAGTCCTGTTAGTGAAACAAAACACAGATAGAGGGCTTCTAGGGCAAGAGTCCTCTCAGTATTCATAGCATGGTTTGGGTTGGAAGAAACCTTTAAAGGTCATCCAGTCCACCCCCCTACAATGAGCAGGGACATCACCAACTAGATTAAAGTGCTCAGAGCTCCGTCCAACCTAACCTTGAATGTTTCCAGGGGTGGGGCAACTACCACCTCTGGGCAACCTGTTCCAGTTTTTCACAGCTGTCATTGTAAAAACATATTGTGAATCAGACATACTGTTCTTAGTGTCTGACTGAACCTACATCTCTCTTTGTGAACAGGAAGAGGTATAAGAAGGAATATGAATTTCTTGCTACAGTAGAGATGTAGAAAGAAGATAAGTGTCCTCAGCTGTATCTGTGAATCACCATGTCTCAATGTCTGTATTTTTCTTAACATCTGTTTGTTTCCTGGCCTTTCTCTCGCAGCCAGGAGGTTTCAGAATCTAATGCTTCTTGTATAGTATAAAGCCTTAAGTTTTTAGGGAATTTATTATATTGTTTCTGGAAGCCTATTAGAATGCATAAACTAGCTTTAATTTAGACAGCTTGGGTGACAATTCCAATTACGATTAGTGGCATGGCCTGTAGATATAAGCAAGTTGTCTTAGTGGGTCCTTTCAGTCTGTCCCACTGTTTCATCCCACTGTGACTTTTTTTTTTTTTAAATCATCTTGTATAACTAGAAAGGGGCTGTGTCCATGCTTTCATGTTTCAGTGTAGTACAGACTGAGATGGTTATTTCTGGTGGCTGCAAACTGTACATGGTTAAATGCATATATATATATGTGTGTGTGTGTAAGTTTTTGTACGGCAGCTGATTTTAACTTGCATCTTATAAATACTGATTTATGGAAACTAAAGTGTTGTAAATGCAGCTCTTGTCATTAAAAATGCCTGATAAAAAATCGAGGTTTTGAAGCCCGTGTATAATGTTACGCAGACTATATAATCGAGCTTGTGAACAGGTCATTTTCTTGATTAGTTGCAAAGAACCACAAGCATAAGAAATTACGTGTGTAAGTATTTCCAACTGTTATTTGTCTGTTTTGTAGTGAAAATAGTTTAGCTAGCAGCATGGGGTAAAAGCTCATGAGCACTTTGCAAAGTCTATGTGTGTATCACATGTAGACTTGGTTTTGTGCAATATTATTGTTTCCATAAAATGGGCATCATGTATGTGCTGTGTGTTTATTGCAGTGTTTATAAATGGCTAGGATAATTTTCTCCTGGCAGACTGTTAGATACAGTGACACAGACTTGTCCACAAACTTTCCTGTTCCTTTTTATTTCTACTGGTAGAAATTGAATGTTTCTAAATTAGATGCTGTGCTATTATATGTTAAGTATTAAAAAAATCTGTACTGCATCTTGCATACTGTGTGTCGCAGTTGCAACTGTTATGTTGCTTGAAATTGCACACAAGACTGGCTTGTTTTTATTCTTGTTAATACAATGTCTTCACTTTGCCATTTTCCTGGAATTAATGCACTAAAAAAACCCCATCCTCTCCTGCACTAACCAGCACTTTTAGTGGGAGCTGTTTTTCGCAGTTCCTCTGATTCTCCCTTGGAATCTGGCATGTAAAGATACTTATTACTTATGATCCACCATGTATAAGTATCAATGATGGTGTGCTTATTTTTTTGGTACAATAAGAGAATTTTGTGCAGGTGTCTTCACAGAACTGTCACTTTAGCATCATCTAGGCAGACATAGTTGAAGATGGTATGTCCAAGTATTGCAGATCTATTCAGTCTGATTAGCATCAAAAAGAGGGCTGTGAGGGAAGGTTTATGCATGTATTAGGTAAGTTTACGTGTGTTTGTATAGCTAATAATGTCTGTTGTTGGACTGATACCTAAAATTATTCAAGGGTAATTCAGGTATTCTGACTGTGTAACAAAGTTATGTAATTTAGCTATGATGAATACTTGTAAAATTTTTTGAAGGTTATAAATTACATAGTAGTAACTGAAAGTGAGACTTGAAGGTGGCAGTTAAATGAAGTATGAATGTAGAATCTCACATACCATTTAAAGATGCCTGAAGTAACTACAATATTTTAAAAAAAAAAATAGCTAAAAAGCTGCATAAAGGAATATGTTAATTGGTCCAAAGTGAAATACAGTATTGTCCTGAACTGTAAAAAATATGGCAGACTAGCTATTTGAAAGGGAGAGCTCTGTGTTGGGAAGGTGGGCTGTGTCAGGAATTTGAGTATAAAGACATTCCACAATTATCTTCTGTTGCCCTTTTGTTTCTTACAGCTCAGTTATCTATGATGCATGATTTTGTAGTGAGATTCTTTATAAGATTAATCTCATGGCAACTTTACTAGTAAAATCTATTCATATGACAAGTTAAAGATAACTAAATTACTTATTTTTGAAGATCAGTTGTAATTGAGTTTTTGTCCAGCTAAAAATCCTTGCTGATAGGAGTAAATGGAAGATATGCAAATATGTATCTATAAATGGTACATCTCTTCAAATGAACTGAGGTAACTGAGAAGTGTGTTTATATTTCTAAATTTCTACTATAAGATTATTGCACATTACAGTGAAAACATCATAAGATTTAAAGTTTAGTGCAATTTCATTCATAATGTTTCTCTTAAGCATCTGTAAAAGATTACATGGTTGGACTTTACTTTTTTTCCCAATTATGTGATGGTTTTGATAATTGAGGGGTTTTTTTTCCACTTCCTAGAATTGATAAGGAGACAGAAGACAGAAGACAAAAAGCCATTGAGGAGGTAATAAAACTTTCTGTGTTATCTAGTATTGATTTTTTATTTTTTTTTTTGTAGCTACATACCTGCAAATGAAACCTGCATCTATTTAGGATTTCAAAACCTTAGGATTAATTTCCTGCCTCCTTCCCTTTCCTTCCTGCCTCCTTCCCTTTCCTTCCTGCCTCCTTCCCTTTCCTTCCTGCCTCCTTCCCTTTCCTTCCTGCCTCCTTCCCTTTCCTTCCTGCCTCCTTCCCTTTCCTTCCTGCCTCCTTCCCTTTCCTTCCTGCCTCCTTCCCTTTCCTTCCTGCCTCCTTCCCTTTCCTTCCTGCCGTAATTAGTTATGGTTTAAAAATATTATTTTGGGTTGTACAGTAACTTTCAGGTAACTTTAGTTTCTTTTATTGCATTTTTAAAAATGTAGCAGAACCTTGCTGATATTTTGTTTTTTCCAAAGTCTGCTTAGTTGGAGGCAAGACTCTCCTGGTAGGTTGTCATTCTTTTCCATTTTGAATTTTAATTTTTTACTATCCATTTGTGTGTTGGAGAAGGAAAAGTAAAGAGTTTCAAATCTTTGCTATAGCAAGCATTGGTTGTTGTTTCAATTTCAATTTAAAAGTAAAAAAAATAAGGCTGTGATAGGTAAGACTTTCTTACTGTTATTGACCTTTTTATATTATATTGGTTTCTGTCTCTACAAACAGAAATGTTTTATGATTCCTTAAAGGTGTTACGTAGTTGACCTGCAGCTAAGATGCCGTGTTGTTATAACTGCATTAAAAAAAGATACTTCTTTGCGAGGTATGAGCTAGTAGATTATGCAGCTGAACAGCTTGAAACCATGTCTCTGATAAAAATTGCGCCTTTAATAGTTTGGTGTTTCAAGCTGAGGTTTTTTCATTTTATTGTGAGTAAAGGATTTGCCATGTATTTCTTGAAGCTATGTTGTAGTGTTCATCTGTTCAGCATCAAGGTGTTCCTGAGTGCAGCTGTGACAGTAGATACAGTTTCTGGTTCAAAGAAAAATCCTGAAGTGCCAGTACTCATAAATGTTTCATTGCTAACCAGTTTTGCCAATTACACTGATACTATTGCCGAAAAGCCTTGGGTGTCCACTTCTTTTGACTGTTAACTGCAGTGTCTCTTCAGTGCTTCTCTGAAATACAAGAATTTACCAAACTGAAAATTTTAAAAGGATTACATTAAACTGCTGTGCAATAAGTATGGTAGAGACAGTTCACATTTTTAAATAAGCAGTTAGTCTTAAATGAAACTTTTGTACCGTTTTCATTCTGGAGACTTCGAAAGATCTGAGTCAGTATGTGTCATAAAGAACATGGGGGTCATCTTCAAATCAAGTTGCATTTTCTTTAACCACTCTAGGCCTGAAATAATGAAATATATTTTGGGTGTAAGGGATAACTTTTTATAGGTTTTGGGGAAGGAAGAGTTAGAGTTAAAATTCTTAAAACATAGATCTGTGAGTAGCAAAAGGTATGACAATTTTTTCTTGTTCAGGATGCTGATCTAAATCTAAGTTGAGAGTCTCCAAATTTTAAAAGCATTAAGATAGTTTGTTTCTGTTCTACTCTAGTTTTTCACAAAAAGACTCATAGTTCCTTCTCCTTGGACTGAACATGAAGGCAAGCAAGTTTCTCAGTTTAATTCTACTAAATGTAAGTTGCTTTAGTGTGTCCATGGAAAATTACCTAGCTTTTGGAGAAATTGTCAAGCACAATTTTTTGAAGCCTCAATTTAAATTTTAAGAAAGAATGCTAAAAGATGGCACAAATGATTTTTAGCTGTTCTCTCCTAAGTGCTTTCTTCTTAAAAAAAGTTTATTAATCCAGAATCTTAGATAATTTTTCCTTTTTGTTATTTTTGGCTCCTATTCTTAATTAAATCTTTCTTCCTTTTTTAAGCTGTGTTCAATCAATTTAATTTACACATACAGCTTTGCTGTGTTAATACTGGTAATAGCAAAGTCTTCTACTTCGCTCTTTTATCCTGGTATCTGTGCATCTGACTGACTTTGACTGTCATTCCTGCCAATATAAGTATATGGGAAATTGAGTTCCATAGTTTTCCACTCTTAACTTCTATGTAAATTCCTGTTGGCCTGTTAGTGTCCTGCTAGCTCAGTGTCAATGTACATGGAGTTGTGGGCTTTCTAAGTTTATTTACACCATTATTAGATTTCATTAATGCTGCTGTTATTAAAGTTTATATATAACCAACAGAATAGATAGTAAATGGATTACAAGCTGGACAGAGAAGTCAGCTAGAGTATTGTTTGGTAGGAAATTCTTAAATAAGTGTGTGAGGATTTTTGTAAGATTTGGAAGAGGCTAAACTGTTAAAATTTTTTTGTTGAGAAGATGCACCTTGTGAATACTGTATTTTTTAATTGTCAATTGCAAGATCTCCACTGCTTGCAGATAACATAAGCCACAATCGTAGACCTGGGAAAAGGGAGTGTTGAAAGCAAAGGGTCTAATGTGTTCCTTAGTTGTATAAAAAAGGCAGCATGGTAGATCTTTGTCTTCAAGTTCAGACTACATGATTTCCTGGAAATGTGTTTTACTTGAACACAGCCTGTTTGGCTAAGCATAAACTGAGTTTGGTTTAAATCTTTTTCGTGTAGAGGAGGCTGCAGGAAACAAAGATTTGGGCTAAGCATTTTTTAATAGACAGGTGCTAAAATTCTCTTAATCAGCTACAATGGTAACTTTTTTTCAGTACTCCTTTTTAATCTCTTCCAAATGTCAATGCAAAAATTCTTAGTTGTATTAAATATTCTAACTTACTGTATCACTTCTCAAAACTATATGGAATGCACGCTTATATTTACATTCTGATCTGTTTTACAGCCATAGATCTAAATAACATTTCTCCAATTGGAAGACAGCTAATGTTGCAGCCTGGGAAAAGCAATGGTGGGTAAAAGGCAATGTCTGAAATCACAGGCTTTTTCTGAAGCAAAATAACGCATTTTCAATGGCTATTCAATTTAAAAAGAGAATGTTTTTTGTTAATGTTCCTGTAGCAATGATTTTTGTTTTACTGTATGGTACTATTAATTTTAATGTCCATTTCTCATAGTAATTTAATTCTATTGTGACAGAATTCTATTTCATATTTTTTTCTGAAGTAAAACCTGAAGTCTTCTGTACCTGTAGAGTGCATTTTTTCCAAATCAATGAGTGCACCTTTTCTGAATTAAAAAGTGAATATAAGCATCAGGTTTATGGGTAAATTAGTTTCAAGAAACCTTTAATGTGTTGGATCGGTTTGGGTAGAGAATCTTGACTGTTTTCTCTTCCAAAGAAATAGCAGAAATCTTAAGACCTCTTTTAAACTATTTCATTTTAGTTAAATAGATAGCTTTTTTCCCAGGGTATTTTGGTGATCTTTCTCCCATTTTCTTTTGAATCCAGAGACCTCTCTCCTCTGTTAAGAATGCCTCTTTAGAGGCTTTAATGTTACAATCATTGTTTTGGTTTTTTAAAATCCAGGCCTGAGTGTGCTGCATATAGTGTTGACAAATCAGAATCCTAGCTTTAATTAACAGTTTTCCTTATTAAAACTCTAACTTAAATAGCTCAATTGCAATGTAATTTGAAATTGAGTTTTTGTTTTTACAGTCTTACTAAAAGGTCACTGGAAGCTAATTTTGTTGGTTTTATTCATTGCAGCTTCTTGTCAGACAGTACTGTCTTTGCCAGTGGACTTTAATTTACAGAAAATACTAGGTATGTTGTGTAATATCTAAATTTAATTATGAATGTCTGAATAGAAAACTAGTTTTTTATTGTTTGCTGGGTTTTTGTCTTATGAAATATTGAAAAGCAAATGTATGCATGAAAATGCGTTCCAAATAGTTACTGCATGTAGCATGGGACATCAGACTTAAATGATTATTATTTGAGCGAAGACATAAAGATAAAAGGAGGGACATGGAGAACAATTGGAAATAGGTTAGCAATTCTGAATGCATAAAAGATAGTAAGCAGAAGTCACACCCTAGATCCCCCAAATAGAGCAGTTACTTCGCAGACCTGTTTGACTTAGATTGCTGGCCATGAGGCTCATAGCCCAACCTTGCCTTGAGCAAAGCTATGCTGTAATTCTGTGCCTTTAATTTAACTGAACCCATGGTGGTGACTAGGTGTTGTGTGGTGGCAAAAAAGCCGTGCCCGTGGAGTGGGGATACAAGTTCAAATTAACTGTCTGATTATAACTGCTATATCAAGCAATTGCTGCCAGCTTCTCAGGCAAGGGGGCTGGAAAGGCCTGTTCTTAGAGGTCCAGTGTGGTAATAGTGGGTATAGCCAGCTCGGGTGTTTTGCTGCATGCTTCTATCCCAGTATTGAAGTTCACAAACCTGACTGTGGACCATCAAAATTAAAACAGAAAAAACAGCAGAACCATATCTATTGCCTTGGTGTTTTGCCTTCACAAATGCTTCCTTCAATGCATAGCTTGTGAATTCATGAAAAATTTCTTCTATAAGGAGTATCCAATTAGAATAGACCAAAAGCAAAAATAAAATGATCTGCTAAGTCTCAGGATATTTTAAGGGGTATTTGTTAACATCTGTATGCTTTTCTACTGTAAATTGCTAACTGCTTTAACTTTCTTCAAGTTGAATGTGATTTGCCTTTGGAATGTATCACAATGACCTTCAGAGCATATGGGAGGCCTGAAAAAGGGTCTAGTTTTGTTTGGGTAGTATAGTAACCCCTTTGTCACAACTCAGATGGTGTAATAACCCATTTGTCACAATTCAGATGTGAAGAATAATGATATGATTTTGGTTGAAGGCCACTATGCAGACACTAGCCAATATTTATATTATTTTAAATGCATATTTTAGTTTTGAGAGATGATAAAGTGGAACCTTAGTAGACAGGATGGACATTTTGTAATGATAACAAGTGATCCTTTGGGATAGGTGCCTAAATTAGATTAATTATGTGCTGTATTGGTAAATCAGATTAAATGGTTTAAGCTATATATGTCTCTAGTGGAAGATATTTTTTTTTCTTGCATTCTTATTGAAAATTACTTCACATTTCTAGGTGAATATTTTAGGACGGATGAATTTGCAGATCAGTCTCAGGAAAATCTGAGTTCCTCATCACTTAGAAGAAAGCTGTTTTTAGAGGGAAACGGAAATGTATCTGAGTGTTTGTCCCCTTCTCTGCATAGTTCATGTAGTAGTCAGCCACTTGGAGTGCTTTGTTCAATAGACATATCTCCAGTCCGGTGCAGAAGCCCTCTGGAAACATCTAGTTCAGTAAGTAGCCTGTTTTGGGGGCTGGATGGGATGTGTCTTACCTGGCACAGGAGTAGTTCTTAGAGCAGGCTGTATGAATTCTGTGTTCTAACAGACTTCACAAGATGGACAACCATGTTTTTAATAAGCTGCGACTGCTTTATGAGAGAGCAGGTGTTAGACCAAAAGGTGATATATTCTTGAAATAATATATTACTGAGTTACTGAGTTTTTATTACATCAGTTATTATGTTGTGCTGCTGCTATTTTGTATAGAAGGAGTTATGCTTTAATTTTACATTGTGAAAAGGAAGTAGGAATTGATACATATTCAAGACTTGCTGGAAGCATGTGAAATTTTTTTTTTTCATAAAATGTGTATACAAAAAAGGCCTGTTTTAAATCCATGGGCTGCTGTCTAAAATACTTGTTGATATGAACAGGTGATATAATTATTTCCCTTATAGCTCATAAACTCATTTATGGTGGAAGAAATGACTTGTGGATCTTTGAATGCAGTGCTAAATATGCTTTTTTCCTTTCCGTTGACCAGAGATTTCAGATGAATGGATGTTTATTAGAACACAGAACATAATGTCTGTGCGAGATGCACCTTATTCCCAGATGGACATAGCACAGTTAAACTGGTTAGGTGGTATGCTTCCCTCTGGCAGCTGAAATGCATGGAAAAAACCTACCCTGGCAATAGATTACTATGGTAAACTAGTAAAGAATTTCTACAACGTAGTTGTACTGCTGGAAGTGACTTTTCTTTTTGCACCATACTCTTAAGCAAGATCACAACCGCTGTTGTCTTTTCGTAAGGAAAAGTATTTTGTCTGCTGCTGCGTTAAGTAATTCAGATAATATGGATTTTATTAAAATACAAATAGTGGCAGGCTTTCATCTGCATTGGTATAAGAAACTGAGATTAAATGCTTGACTATATAGATAGCATTAATTCTCTGTCTAGGCTTCTCATAGTTCTTAAATATAATGAATAATACAGTCTTACTTGATATTATGTGAAATTTGAGTCCATCGCTCTTTTCCGATGTGGAGGGATAAAGTCCAAGTAAAGAGCTGCAACTGGAATATTTAAGCTAAGCTAATGATAGACATTGTCATTATACAGGATTAGTTTTCCTCGTGCTGCCATATTAGGCTTTCCAGTTAGAACACTTTCTATGTACATATTATTCAAAGTTAACATCATGAAAATATGCTGCTTCTTTTTTGTTTATTTGTTTTTTTGTTTTTTTGTTTGTCTTTTAACTGAAGGGTCAATTTTCATCAAGTCCTATTCAGGGAGGAACAAGGGCTTACAGTCTGGGAAGTATAACCAGTCCCACATTTCCAGAGGGGTCTCCTGCACGTAATGGTTCTCCTACTTTTTCGCCAATTGCTTTTCACATAAGAAAGACACCGCTGTCAGGTATGGTTTAATTGTACATGTGTTATTCTCTCTTGATTTATATATTTTTATTATAATAATGGCTGCATTCTTCCCGGAACTTTTTTCTGTTTGGAGACAAGCTACTGTGCTTGGCAGACCAGCAGTCTCCTATAGGACACATTTACTGTTCAGCAGTGCAATATCTTAATGATGTGAAACAGTGAAATGCATCTGCTTGCAAAAAATGAACTAAGAAAAATATTTTTGAAGAAGGAACTGAGACTTAATGGGGATGAAAAAAAAAATTAAAGGATTAATCTAGTGTGAGGAGGGGGTTTAAAGCTATATGCCTGAACTAAGTCAGGTCACAATTCTGGTTTGGCTCAGCCTGAAGCATTTTAATTGGACAATGTTTTGTTTGAGTAGTGAAGATTATTTGAAATGAAACTGACTAGTAAATAAATCGTGAACACTTTGTGTCCTCATTGCTCTAGCAAATACCAGTATTTCATGTTTTATCTATTACACTGTGAGACTTTATGTTTATACATGATTTTGCTCTGATGAGCCTGGTGGTATTTCAACACCGTCAAATGTGGAGATTGCATAAATGTTTTCTCACTTGTCTGATTTTCTTGAAAACTTTATTGCTGCCCCGAATTTTCTAAGTGCCTGTAGAATGTGTATTGATACTTGTCCAGAAAAAAGCAACAGAACCAGCCTTCACACATTTTTCTTTGAACACTGTGTAGTATTGACATATGAAAATGGAAAGGCTCCAATACAGCAAACAACATCATAGGAATCAAAGTTAGTCATAAAAATGGGACAAAAACTTGCCTTTACAATGGTAGTCTAAATGTGCTGTGGTTTGTCTTTTTGTTTTTGTGGTAGGGTTTTTTGTTTTGATTGGTTGGGATTTTGTTTTGTTAAGGCCTTGGAGCCAGGAGACAGTGGTCAGTGAAATATTATGTAATTGGCTGTAATTATTCAAAGGACTGTAGGGCTTTGAGGATGAGGACTTTAATTCCACCTGATATCTGATGGAATACCTTTGTTGTTTTTTACAGACCAAAGAAAATTTACATTTTGTTCTCCAGATATTCCTTCTTCCTCAAATAGAATGACACCCCCAAGCACAAGAAGTCCTTTTATAGATGGTTGTTCTCCAATTAAAAATTGTTCTCCTATGAGGCTTGGAGCATGTAGAGGAACTGCCCAGTATCAGACTTCTGTCATTAGAATACCGATTGCAGTTGAGAGTCACGGTGAGGATGAGGAAGACAAGGAGAATGCTTCTGCAGCAGAAGCTCGTTTCCCAGAAATGGATAATGAAATAAACTTAAGTCAGCAGGACGGCGATACTTTTGCACGTGGTACACGTCTTGTGGTAGCAACAGTGTCTATTGCACCAGATCACTCAGAAGCTTGTCATCAAAGGTTGTCATCACTTCAGGATATAGAAGGCTCAAAGGAAAATAATACCGTCGATATGGCTGATGCAGCTGAAGTGTTAGGAGAAAACACTTGGATAAAAGAAACAATTGGCAATAGCAATGCACCAATGGCCAGCTTTATGACCGGGATTACTTTCAGTATTGAAAACTCCCGCATGTGCGTGTCACCTCTTGCAGAAAGCAGTGCAATTCCTTGTGACAACAGTAGTATTCAGGTAAAAATAAAAATTACTTCTTTTTTGCTTTTCTATAAAACTAAGCTTGATGTAAAAACTTTTAATATGTATACCATTCTGGAAGTAATTGTCTATTTTCTCTTACTGGATGTGTCATGTGGGTGGTATTGTGACTTTTATTCCTTCTTCCTCATCCCCTTCTTCCTCATGCCCTTTTTCCTCTCTCAGTGGAGTTAGCACAACAATTGTAAGTTATCTTTACATTAGTATGTACAGCAATACCTTTAACTTAATCCAAACTAATTTTGACAGACCTTTTTACAATTTGTTTTTGTTATTAACTGATGGTGGTTGTTTTGTTGCATTGGTTAATGAAATGCAAGTCATATCAGGTATGACAATCTGAGGGGTTTATTGGTGTTAAATTGTGGTACATTTCTAAAGCCCTGCTTCTTGATTTCAGGTTGACAGTGGTTATAATACACAGACTTGTGGAAGCTCCATTATGGATACTGCAGGGGCTGAAAACAGTTGCAGAGAAAATGATGTGAATACTAATGTGTTCCAGAATAAATCTCAGCTGCTTAGAACAAAGGTAGGAGTTAAATTGTGGTACAAAAGCAAAAGGCTTCCCATCTAAAGCAACTGTTCTTTATTTCACTCAGTTTCAGGGAGCCTGAAGGGAGAGACTTTCAGGTGATAATAAAGAGCATGTTAATGTAGCATCATTTCAAGTATTATGTTGAAAACAAGGAAGAAATAGAGGACAAATATTATAAGCTGGCAATAAAGTTAATGTGTTCTGTGACAAAGGCACAGGTAGTTTTGGAGGAAACGGGTATATGCATGAAGGGTAGTTGTGAGTCTCCTCATGACTTCTGGTGTATTGTAGCCTGTCTTCTGTTTTTGTTTCTGCCATTGCTGCTCTTTTTGTTGCGAAGTGTTTAAATGTGAGACTGTGGAGGAGCACATTTTTGGGGAAATATAGTCTCCTACTTCTATTCATAAACTACCCGCAAGTTTTCTAGACCATATGTCGCACGCTGACTTGGTGGGGAACTTTCTGCTTTGCGTACAGTGTTTTGATTACAAGCCCTCCGATGACCCATCTTAAAAACAATACATAGCTAGCAAGACTCCCAAGCTCTTAATCTTGTGACTGATTGGAAGGAGTTCTGCTTCTTCCAGAGAATGGGATGTAAGCCAAGTTTCTTTGGAGGAGAGAGCAAAGGTCATTCCCTCTCACTTAGTAATTATGCTCTTACAAACTTAGTAGCTGATGATCTACTAGTTAGCATCATTTCCAGTCCTTGAAAGGGAGACATTACTGGCTAGTAGTGCAAAATTACATTAAAAAACCTTCAAGTAAGCCCATTCAGCCCTGACTTTCCTGTGTCTGACATGCCAATAGCCACTTCTCTGACAAGGTAAAGAGCAGATTGATGGTGTCTCATAGACCACTGACATCAAAATTAGAACTATCTTCTCCCAGTGCTAGTCTTTCAGTTGCTAGATCCTGACTAAGCCCAACTTGCATTTGGGATTAGGATTTAGGCTGGAGGTATATTAAGTACTTCATTCAACTCTCAGAACAGAGGGCCCGGGCAGAAGGAAATAAAAAGCATGGATGTTGCTGGCTGAAAGAATCCAGTCTGGTTCAGAGCATGTGTGCTCTGAAAGGAGGTGTTTTTTGCTGACAGCACGTTTCAATGATTTGTGCAGAGAGAACACTTTCTATTCACTTCTTTCTGATTTCAAAAGGGGACAGATGGGAGGCTAATGTACTAATTGTAACTTGAAATTTTCAGATAGTAAGTTTGAATCTTGTTTCTTCTGGGGAATTTTTATGAAAATGGTTTTACAATTAACTTTTCCTTATTAACCTAGGAGTGTTCCATTTTAAACCAGAAGGACAATCAGTTGCCGAGAGCAACGTCTCCAGAGAAGCAATCCTGTTTCCAGAAAGCAAAACCACATAGTACAGTACTTGGTCAAAATGCAACTTGTAACATTTCTGTCTGGAAACATAAAAATGAAAATCAAGTTCAGGGATTTCACAAAAATGGTATGTAGTTTTCTGATGGAGAATATAAATTGTATTATCCAATAAATGCTTCTGTACATGTGACCTCAGTTACCTGGATTATATGTACTTTTTTGCTTTATTAATGCCAATGTAATAAATTGTCAGGTATATATTAAGGGTTTTTTTTAAATAATACGGGTTTTTTTCAGGTCTTATTAACAAACGTATTGGTGTCATTAAGCAATCCTTTTGAAAACTGTGGCGGCTACACTTGGTTCAAAGAAACCATAGTGTTTTTTCAGAATTGTGTTTCTTCTGTGATTACGGTCTATTCCATGAGGAGCCTTGTTCTTAGAGTTTGGAAATAACCTCAGCTTCAAGAGGAATACTTAAGAAAGACTGAGCAAAAGACTAGGGCAACTTGCGTAGGAGCCAATGTAACTGCAAAATCACCTACATTTTAGATGCAACTCCTAAAGAAAAATTTCCCACGTGACTTTGGGGGAGAGAATAAGGAAAGGAGTATTAGTTTTGATTCTGATTGCATTTCCCATAATCAGATTTATTGTGTGGCAGTACAAGCACTGGTACTAAGAAAGAGCCACTGGATAGAAATTCACTGCCTGGGGGGATTAAGGAGAGCAGGGCCCTGGTATAAAGGGAGAGGGTTGAGTGTCTGCTGGTATCAGTCTAAATAGTGATGAAACTCAGCTGTGATTTTCATGATCAACAAATAAAACTAGTGTTCCAGAACATGTGTGTGTTTCATAGTAGACTTCAAACTGTTGAGAATAGGTGCTTTGATTTTAATACCAGGCTAGTCCTTTTAATTAAGGTTTCCTTGTGAACAGTGGCATAAAAACTCCAGCCTAGTTACAGAAGTACCTTTCCACAATTAAAAAAAAAGTTTCATTCTCTTAGTAATAAAATAAGCTTTATGTTGAAAGAAACCTTTTAGCAATTCTTTTTACAGTTTTTTCCTTGGTTTGACAGAAAACTGCATATGTCAGCTTTACCATGTACTTAAGTAAAATGTACTATTGGTTACTTTTAAATGATAGTATTGTTAGTTTAGTCATTGTATTAGTACTAATCTTGATCACCTGACTGCAGCAGTGTCTCCTAAGAACACTTGTGTCCAAATTGATGCTCTGGTACCCTTTTGAAGGAACATAAGAGGTGCAATAAGGTTACTTGGTCTCAGAACATAATTAAGAAAACGAGGCAGTTTTCCTTCTGTTACAGTAAACCATTACATTTTTACTTCCCTTTTATGCTTAATTCCTGATAGTGTTACGTTGCTTACAGAAATTACCAAAATATTTAGATAAACATTAAGAAATATAATTACCTTTTGCATGCCACTTACTGCAAAAGTATTAGTATCAACAAACTCTTGATACGTTCAAGAAAACCATTGATGAACTGGAGTAATGGAATGAGGAGGGTGTGGAAGCCCAGAACCCCCTTTGCTTAATCAAACCAGATTTGGTTAAATTTTATATGATCTGTTTGTAAGAACCTTCTGGGAAAAAAAATCCATATGGTAATCTTCTGCCCTGAGTGACTAAGAGGGGAAGAAGAGGTAAGGGAAATACTGAGATTCAGGCTCTGTTTGTGGAGCTCTGAAGTAAATTTTGTTAGATTAATCAAAAAAAGTCCATTCCAGTATGTGCTCCAGGTGAATTATCTTTCTGTCTTTTCACAGTAAGGATGGCCAGTCCCAGGATACTGGATGGAAGTTCTGCTTCCTGTTCTATTCCACAACCCACTGAAAAGCTTGTACCAAAGTGATAGACTGTGGCTGATGAGTAGCTGTTGGCAGACTAAGCCTGAAACATGAAACAATTGGTCAGACCTAAATTTGAAGGCAACTGACATTTTTTAGGAATCTCAAAAGAGGGGAGTTACGAACAGAATTGCATAGCCTTAAAAAGAACCTGAAACTTCTGAGCAAGCGCTGTTATGAATAGAACAGTTCTTGGAAGTTTTTCATCAATAATTCACCAGTGAAAGCTTTCTGAAAAAATGTACTTAAAAAATACCATCAATAAAGCATCATTTGGTTTTAGTTGTCACATTGCAAAAATAGTAATAATAAAGAAAATTTAGATTTCTAACCAGCAAACATGGCATGCATTATTTTTACTTCCATAGCAATTAAATATTTTTGTAACACATATCAGATTGACAGTAACTGAACCAAACATCCAGAATTATTTATTTCACAAACTTGAAACAGTGCCCTACTAAAAGCTGGAAATATACTGAATTGGTAACTTTTAAGGAATGAATTTTTTTACAGTAGAGAATGAACTCTGTCTTCTGGAAAATGGATTTATTTAATAGGTCCTTCAAAATATTTTTAGCTTTAGGTTGTAAAGTTTGTAGCTCAAAAGCAAGACACAACTTGTCTTATATTTAGAAGTTATTTATGACTGCATCTTTTCTGTTTCTCGTGATAAATCTCTCTTAACAGTAATCAAACTGAAAGGGTAAGTTTCAGATTTCTGGACTGTACAAAGGATTTATTTTTCCAAGTGTGATTATTAAGCGAAGCAGGGTTGTCCAAATTATGATGTGTTTCTGAACTGTTTGGCGTATGTATAATTAAGATTTAAATTTTTTTAATTTTTCATTCTTTTTAATGATCAATGATCAGAAAAGCAATGGCTTAAATATTTGTGCCTTTTTAAAGTATTTTCTTAAAGGCAAGGGAAAAGTAACAGCAGAAATGGGTGAATGTGAGAATTAAGGATCCTCCCAAATAAATTGCCTGTATTTTCTGTCCTGTTTTAGTCTTCAGTTAGATGGGAATTATTTCTTTTATGGAAGGATGCATATTTTTTAATTATGTTTGTGTAATTGTATTGAAGAAACCTACTGTGCAAATTATTACTGTGCAAAATCATTTGACTGTTGTTTCTCCAGTTGTACTTAATGCATTGGTTGGAACACATTGCACAAAATGGTCAATGTTTACATTAAATTAATTACAGTTTTAATGAGAGTCCCTTTTAACATGTAGAGGTGTAAACTGAGTAGTGAAACAGAATAAAGGAGTTTCTTTCATACCTAGATTGTTGGGGTTTTTGCTACAATTTGCAGCATCTTTCACTGGGGTGCTGCCTGTAACACAGATGGATGTATGGTTTGGGTGTAGGAACAGGGAACAGAGATGACACAAGGAGCCCGGCAAGCTTTTGCTCTTATACTTAATTAAAAAATGCTCTCAGTTACCACAATATATAGTGCTGAATTAAAAGTGCAGTACCAGTTAAGAGATCCAGTGCCTTGCACATCTTTCTTGAAACTAAATTTTCAAGTATCCAAAGCCTTTTAGAACAGTGTGACAGGATTCAAACATCTCATTTGTGGTGTGTGGGTTCAGTCTACTGCAATCAGTTAAACATGTTAATTGTCTCCTTTTGATGCCTTTTATAAACAATGCACTACTGTGTGCAAAATGTGTATCTAAATCTGCTCCAATCCTTCACAATGACAGCATAGAGGCAGCTGAGTAAACATGGCCAAGTGACACCCATATACTGATCAACTGTAACCCACTGATTACCCAAGGAAACCACTGAGGAGTAAGTGACGAGAGGTCTGTGAGCTGTAGCTCTAAAGATCTCTAAGGAACATCTACAGTGTGTGGAATTGCAGTTTCTTGGCTTTGAGAACTAGGAATTGGCATCAGCAGAACTCATCTACAGAAACTACTATAATCCCAGGCCCTTTGCGTAATAGTTTTACTGAAATGAACCAGCAGACCTTGATAGCCACCACCCTGATGAAGTCCCTGGGGGGGGGGGGGGGGGGGGGTGTTCAGCAGCACATCTAGAAGCATACTTAACACTGCTTCAGTCCTCACAGTACATAAATGTTTTATGACTACATAGGTGATGTAGCTTGACCGTAGGAATGCAGTTCAAGCATAAAATATTGGGGATTTTTTTGAGAATTCTAACTCACCAGCATCTTGGCAATACAACCCAGAGCAATCACTGTAAAACTCATTGTTACTTGTGGATTTTTATGAAACAAATGTAAGTGATGATTTCCATCTTTAAGGCACTTCATCAGATGCTAAGCAACAATGTTAAATTGCTTAAAGGTCCAGAACAAAGACTCATGCGCTTCATGGTATGTTTTTTCTCTTCATCTGCATATTGTGTGCATATATATACACAGCTAATCCACTGTGAGAGAGAACTTTTCCAGAAGGAAGTGCAAGTCTGCAATTTAGCTTTCAACAGTAAATTCTGTTAGCACTTAAGGCCAGTAACTAGCACAACTGCTGCCTTCAGTACTGAGGTGCTAAAGAGAATGCACTGGAGACTGAAGAGACAGTCTTTGTTGAGCTCCTGAATGGGCTTAAGGCTGGTTTTTTTTAAAAAAAAAAAAAGAAAAAATAAAGCACAACTATTCCTTCATTTTGCAGAAGTATTTATTTTCACCTACAAGACAAAACTGTAGACAGATGTGGTTTTAAAAATACTGTTCTTCTGCATACATAGTCATACAAAGTTTTTTTAAAAATGCCAGTTTTACAAATTATTAAAATTGTGTATTTAAAAAAACCAAAATCCAGTTCTAACATTTTGCCCATAGGGAAAAAATACTAACTTTTATATCCAGCTATTTTTGTAGCTTCTTTTTCTTCTTTTTTTCTGGTTCACTCTTGCTGCTTATCTCTGTAGATAGATCTGCGGGCACATCGTTTCCTAGTATCTATAGTAAAAGAATTAGAAGTCAGAACATTTTAAACTCAGTTTTAGCTTATACTGTCCTGATAAAACTTGAGTTTACTTGTACAGACCTTTTACAAACACTGGATCAACATCAGCAAATTGTTACCATCTAAAAGATAACTCTCTACCATCCTGTAACAGCTGCAACTGGAACACTCAACTGAAGTAAAAGCTGGAAATTTCTTGGGGAGGCACCAGCAGCAGCACCCTGCTGCTGACTAAATTGCCAGTAGTTTTCTTGCACCAGATTATACGTGCTGCCTTCTCAGCTGTTTGCCATCCCTCAGCAAATGCTTGTAAGGCAAGGGGTGTGAACGAGAGAGGTGAAAAAACTTCATTTTGCTTTTAAAGCAATCACCCTGCAGTGTTTTTTGCAGTGCTGTTCCCATCAAGCAGAGGCCCTGTCAGGCTCAGGACATAGCAAAAAGGCATTAGCTTTTGTAGAAACTGGGAAAGCTTTTGAGATAAGTTGAAAATAAAGCAGCCTGTATGCTTACAGAGTATGACCTGTCCTCAAGGAGAGAGGTTGTCGAAAAGCATGCTGTGGTGTCTTTCAGGCTATGAAAATAAGTGACATGCAAGCAGAGAGGAGTGAAGCCAGCTCTGATGAAATACAGTTCATTTAAGCAGGGTTCACAAAACAATTAGACCAAGACCAGACACGTACACTTCTCTACACTTGAGTCTATGGGCAAACCGTAATCTCTGATTAGAGAGGGTAACAGGCATGTCAGAAGCTCAATGCAAGGAAGCTGATAACTAAAACTTTAATCTGAGGTTATAAATTATGTGAAAGAGACAACAGCACATACCAGTAGAAGAGCAATTTAATCGTAACACAGACACCGACGCTGGAATTAAACCCACTGCCATAAGCTAGAGGCTGTGTTTTTGCTCAGCTAGTTAGGATGGCAATGATTATGAAATGTGAAGGATTATCAGAGAGGCTGGGAGAACAGACAGATGTTGCATCTATAAATTACGTTCAATGAGTAAAGGCACAAGAAGGCTCCAGCCAAAGTGTCTAGGTTTCTAGGTGCCCTGAAAGCCTGTTTCTTGGAGCAACTAGGCAGAGAACCCATAAAACGGGAGAAACAATTCTTGTCTCAGGACATGGTGAAGAGGTTACCCATAGAACTACCCCTGTAATACTAATGTAAGTGTTAATGTTAAGATGTAATGCATCACCATGGTAGAAGGAAAAAAATCCTACAACTTAAAATGCATTACAAAAAGCAACAATAAAAAAATGTAATGAAAATTTTACTAAACGGGGTTGCAAAAAAGTAAAATGCTTTCAGGGGCAAGATGGAATTTAAGAAGGAACCTGGAGTAAGAATATGCCATTTATCAACAAAATTTCAACAGTTAGAAAACCCCATGATCAGTAGTGATCAGTATTACAAGTCAACAGACATCCTTTACGAAGTTAAAATCTTGTCCAAAACAAAGAAATAAGTACAAAATTAAGTTAAAATAAACAGGCAAGCCCAAAAGACTGAGAAACAGTCATAAAAATTCTCTAAGTTAAGGAAGTGAGAGGCAGAAAATTCTTCCTCGCTCCTCCATCAATGGATAGATTGATAATAGCCTAAAAGTAGGCATGAACAACATGTAATCAAAGTGTATTTAAAGCACTCAAGAAAATTAAGACCAACATCAAGAAAACTGTTACAACCAACCATCATTAAAAAAAAAGAAAAAAAGGTTTAGAACCAACTGTGTAAGAGGAATACTAACAGTGCCAGGACTAGACACTGTCCATCGAAGAGTTCTAAAAGAAGTGTAAGACTTGTCAGCTAGCAACTGTTGGTGCGTATAAACTCATTGTTTAAAGCTGGTCTCGGTACTAGAAGGAATGTAAGATGACGTAAAGTGTTCCCACATAACACCATACAACACAGAAAATCCTGTAAGTATCCTTGTATGGATCTATCGTGTGCTCACATTCAGACTCATGTATGTGCTTCTGCTCCTCCCAGCTCAAAAAATCATAACACGAACTACAAAAACATAAAGGTGATGAGGAAGATCAAAGATACAAATTAGTTTCCAGAAAAGGAGGAGCTAACATAGTGGGTAACAGAAGTATACAGAATTAAGTGGCACCGGAATGGTAAATAAGACGACTATTTTTCATAGCGTAGAAAATACAGGGTGTCATCAAGTACTAGTATTAGGCATCCTGCTTGAAACAAATGGCGGTTAAGTGCTTTTTCACAATGGTGAGCTGTGGAACTCACTGCTATGAGATACTGTGCAAGTCCAAAGTGTAAGCTGGGAAAAGAAGCGATTAACCATTCACAGAACGAGGCTCTTACCCACTGAACACCAAGATGTGCATCTATGGCTGAGACAGTGTTTAAGTCGTGAATAGCTGGAAGCTTTCAATGGAAACAAAGGGAACGATCACTGCATGTGCATCTCATTCCTGTACTCCCTCCTGACAGGGAAGCAGCACTAGTAACTGATGTTTAAGGTCACACAGTATTTTGTACTAATAGTACAGCTACTCCTTGTACCAAGGGTATTGGCTTCACTGTAGAACAAGAACCTTCACAGAAATGAGCACAAGAAGTAGGAGGTGGGGGGCAGAAATCAGCTTGCATTAGCCTTACTTTGTGTCTGTTTTCAAGGAACAGAGTGTCCCTTGGGGACCAGTCATTGCAACAGGAACGTTCCCGAGTTAGGCGCACAACAGCAGCTCTGACAAACACTTTGGTGAGCATCAGAAGTGGGCCGCTCATCATGGGAAGGCGCAGCAGGATGCAAAGTTTCTTTCTACTACAAACTGAATTATCTACTCGCAGTTTTTGCAATCATGAGGATCGCCTTCAACTCAAGCTAATACAACAGCTCAAAGATCAGAATATTTACGTGTGTTTGAAAACACATGATTTCTCAGAAAAAAAGAATGTTTGATTGTATAAACAACAATGACCTCAGGCTTATTTTAGGTTTTTTCTTCCACGATTACAGATACTCAAGTTACTGCAACCATCTGTTTACCAAAAAAAGTCCCATGTAAGTTAATGAAAGTACACAATCTCGTAATGGCACACAAAATACTCAGCAGGCCCGAGGTGTGAGACCAGGTGAAAACCCCAGTGTCCCAGATGCACTAAGAAGCTAGAACTGAGAAGTCTTAAGGCCACAGCACGGTTATAGGACATTACGGTTATTACTACATTATCAAGAGAGAATTTTTATATTGTGGAAGCTGTAAGAAGACTGCCACTTACAGCCAGCAATTACACAGTTTTCCTCTGAGCCACCCATCATAGTTACGCCATAATTTACTGGAGCAAAAAGAAGATCCTACTGAGTTCTGGCAGACTTTCAAAAGGAAGATTTGATTACAGAACCATGAAATTCAAGAGATACTACTTGAGCAAATCATCATCTTTCCCATCAGTGGAAATATCCCTGATGGGCCCAGAAGGGAAATTTAATTTAGAACCCTTTACTCTTTTCAACAGCTAGTGAAAGCAGACTTAAATGTTTTATTGAGAGGAGATATGAAGCAATTGCTACAATCTGCTGCTAAATGATTTTTTTCTCTCCTAGGCTAAATTTCAATTTTCCAGTATGCTGATTTTTTAAGATTATTAAAGGGTAATATGATTCTATGAATCACAAATCTTGTGCCTTACCTTTGGTTCTACCAACACCATCCGAATTTTCTGATGCTGGATGTTGGAAGCATCTAAAATTATGTTCACCTTAACTTTATCAAATACACATAATGTTGTGTCTTCCACAGTAATTGACGGCACCTGAAAATTCAATTTTTTAATAAATACTCATTGCTTACAATCTCTTTATGTTTTTATACAAATAAGTATTTTTGTAGGAAATCTTTAGTGTTAAGTGCCAATAAAAATGAACACAAATTACTGTCCTGAATGTTCAGAGTGTCATAATATGTGGTATATACATTTCTGCAATATTTACTCAGGTAATTAAGTATTAGTAGCATCTATTACAGAAACCGATTCCTGTCAGAACCTGTTTATTTAGACTTATAAAGACCATACTGGCACTACTACTACTACAGATTAATGAACTTGCATTTAGAAAAGCCTCTCACCTTCCTAAATCCAACTAGAATAGATTTTAGTCATTCTGCTCACTTACTTAGTAAGTATTAAAGAACAAACCTTATAAAGCATACCTCACTGTTGTAATTCAGTCTTGGTGTTGGTTTATCTTTTTCTTCAAAGAAGACTGTTCCTTCTAACCCATACCTGGGAATCAGAACAACAACTGCATTTTTTCTTACAAATAATATATATGCATCTTCATTCACTACTCCTTTGTTTTTGAAGAACAGCTGTAACAGAAGTAAAATACATGAATAAGAAAAAAAAAGCACTAGAACATTCTCTTTCAAATTACAAATATACTGGCTTAAAAAAATAAAAGCATTCAAATACAAATCTATACTTCATGATAATTACACACGATATATTGAAAGCAGATTAAACAAAAAAACCCACAGTAACTGTTTACAACATTACTGTACTATTAAAGTGTTCATCATGTTTGAAAGAACAGAAAGTAAAAACAATCCTCAAGATGCTATTATTTTAATTTTTTCAGAAACAGCAATGCAATCCTGAAGATTTTGCTCAAAGAAGCAGCCCTCATTCTTCATCATCCCTGCAGACTTGCTCGGTTTTGCTCTACAAAGCACAATTCAATGTTCCCTCCCTTCTTCAAAGTCAACATGAATTGTCCCTAGTTAATGCTCCTGTTTAAGAACTACCTACCTGTGTGTGGAATGCAACAGACGCTCTTTGTGCATATTGAGCCATTTTGTGTCGGTAATTAAGATTTTTACACATATCTGCTAGTTTATGTTTATCTGTAAGTTCTGGGTAAGTACTGTCTGCTCCTATGGCCACTGCCAAAAGTCGATGTACTATGATGTCAGCGTATCTGCAGATGAGATTAAATGATCAATGACATATCCAAACATAGTTTAAAAAAAAAAAACAAAAACCAAACACTTAAGTTTCTGAATATAGTTTTGTTTCTGTGAATCCTGCAGCTGATAGCTCCCTGTATTAATTCAAGATCACTCCCTTTGCTGATCAATGATACACTGCAGAGCCAGAATGAACTATACTGTTTTTCCAAGATAAATTCTTTACTCTATTCTACCAATAGAGCCTGGATTGTATGTATGTTTACAAAAAAGAAAAAAAGTTTTACTTTTGAAGAGTGATGTTTCACCATGACAATTTAAGCCAACCCCTCTTCCCTTTCCCATGTACTAGGCAAATCTAGTGCAGAATGGCATTTCAATGCCACTAATCTGCAAAGCATAATCATACTTGAACACAGTAGTCACAATTCTTGGTATACAACTATTAAAACTTCAGCTGGGAACTTTCAAACACATCTGTCAGCAACTAAAATGTACTATTAGGCCTCCTAAAGTTCCACAAATTATCCATCTGTAAGAAATTTTAGTTGAAATGTTTCTAAGGAGCAAAATATGACAATAACTATTTTCCTCAAAACTTAGATACTTCTTGGTTAAACTAAAAAACCCCAAACCCTCATTTTCCAAGATGTACGATTTCATTACTGTGCAACAGTTACAGTAGCAAGTTTCAAATTAGCAATGTTTTTATATGTAGATTATAGTCTCCTCAGAATTTAAACAGAGCTTCTACCTGAAAAATGACTGGACGAACTCTGCCTCAGTCTCTGGTTGACTTACACAACGCTAACTGATCTCGAAGCACATTTCTATGTGAGAGATAAACATTAAGGATCTATTTCTCTTATTTTTATGAGTTTTAAAGATTTTATTAAACCTTAGGATCCTGTCACGGACAGTGAACCTAGGAGCTTACATGAAGACAGATCACCATGTAAAACTACTGCTGTTTCAATTGAAATCTAAAGCTGAACAGAAACTGTTTTAAATGGACAACACAATTTAAAATACAATTTCTTCACTAATATATCACTTTTGTTTTCTGAAACTTTTTAAAAATAAAAAGTACCTTCTAATAGGAGAAGTAAAGTGGGTATAAATAGGTGAGGCTAAACCGTAGTGATGAAAATCATTATCCATTCCAGAGCAGAAATAAACTGCTTGCATCATGCAGCGAGTGGTCAAAATTCGCAACAGTGTATTTAGATATGGGAATGTAGGAGATTCAGCTTTGTCTAATGATTCAGCTAAAGCCTTTGCTGAATCAGTCTTAATTTCCAAATTCTGGAAGGAGGGAAGAAAAAAATAAAAAAGCTCAGGTATTACTAGCAAATATTAACAGATTATATAAGCAGAAAATAACAGCTACATCCATGCCAATCCTAGCAACTGGCACAGTATCACATCTAATAACCTAGTGGAATGCCACTACTAAAAAAAAAAATCTTGACGGGAAAAGAAATATGAATACACATCACAATGTCTAGAAAGTTAAAAGTTTAGTTCAAATTAAAGATGCTGAAACTGGAAAAGTAATTTTTCAGTTCAGACTTGTTAAGTAAGACTTGTTTCAGGCTAAATTACCCTCTATCTGATCTAAGGATAACAGGGAAACTATGAACACATATGAACACATTTTCTTACTTCTTGACTTTAAGAGAGACATGTTATTTGATGTGATTGACCAATTTTTAAGCCTATCAGTGATTTATGTGATCCAAAGCCAAAAACTGGCTCAAAAATCACATGTGGCTTGAAGAGGAAGAACATTCACAGCAAACAAGAGTTAAAATACAGAAGACTTAAAGAGTGATTTGCTTTCTTTACCTAAGGAATGGTTTAAAAAGTACAAGATTCTTCCTTTCTTCTAGAGGTACAGTTACCTTGCTACAAGTACCAGCAATTTCAAAGTGCAGCTATACACTTTCATAATACTGCTTTCCAACCGTTATTCTTGGGTAAGTGTCCAACCAGAGAGAAAAGACAGTTTTTAATAATGAGTTCACTTAATTAGCATGGTAAAAACTTGCCTTGGACTTTGCAGCTTTCACAAGGATATCATAATTGGATGGGGGAGGAGCAGGATGTTTGCGGAGCAAAGCAAACTCTGGGAACTCATCATAAATTTTTTGTGCTACAGAGATATTGGCAAGCAACATGAACTCTTCAACCATGGAATTTGTTTCTCTGTCAACATAAAACATTTTATACTGTTAGAAAAGCGTATAAATTACACATTTACTTTGAGTGCCTAATGAAGAAACATTCCACCATCCTAACAAAGGTATATATTAACTAGCGGTTTTGAACATTTATACAATAGGCAAACATTTTTGAGACTAAAACCACAGCAATAATTTTCAAATACTGAGTCAGAAGAAAAACCTCTAAAATATTCTAAAAAAACAAATTAAAGAAAAGCACTCTTTAAAATGCCCAAACCACCCAGGTAAGCCTCTCGATTTCTTCCGAAGAGTACTGTTCAAATACAGTGCATATGAAGTTGGAAAGCACCGTGTTGCACACCATAAAGCTGTGACAGCACACATAACTAAATGTAGATTTTAGCACAGAAACTTAGTAGTATGAAAGAAGGTATCTTTAGAAACCGAATCAGTAGTTCCATTTCTAGAACTCCTCAGTAAGATTGTCTGCATGACTCTGCACATGTGCAATAACTGTTCTATTTTTCTTAAGGTTTCAGTAATCTGTAACTCCCAAGTTCTACTTTCTCCCCTATGTTAATAGCAGTAGAAAAGCATCACAGAAAAGCCCGTGTGACGTGGAGAGTTTGGACTTTAGTGCTCTGTTAAATCAGTAGAAAAGACTTAAGACCATGTAGAAAGCATTAATTCAAAACTTGCTTCATAAATAGTGCAGTAAAACACAGAGGAATTCTCTTTTCAAGGATCAGCTTGCCCAGAGAAGCTCTGGGTGCCCCCCATCATTGAAGTGTTCGAGGTCAGGCTGGACAGGGCCTTGGACAATTGGATCTAGTGGAAAATGTCCCTGCCCACGGCAGGAGGCTTTGGACTAGCACAACTTCAAACATCCCTTCCAACTGAAATAATATTATAATTCTATGATTGTCCTATGCCATTATAGGAGCTTTGTACACAATGATAAATATTATCTAAATGTTGCTACTTAAACATGGCCTTAATTCCATCCCTGCCCCAAATTAACTGAGGAAAATAAACCACATACTTGAGCTCCTTAGTCTGCAGATCAATAGGATCATGAGTTTCACTGTCCATATGGAAACGAACTTCTGGTGAGGAAAGTGTCAAGGCTCTGGAAGACAGTAAGTGGTATTCATGAATTACAGTAAAGCAGACACAGCAGCTGAGCTGCAAACCTGTACACAACATCTAGGTTTATCATGAAATTTTCATTTATAATTAGCAGAAACTGAAAATAAAATTGTGACATTAATGTTCAAATTATGATGCTGACACACATCAATAAGTAGCTTCTAAAATTTCAAATGCTACTCCTCTGGCTGTGTTTTTATAATGACTAAGAGATCTATATTGACTGATCTTGTGAAGGAAAAAGTAACATCCCAAGTTTGTATTTTTGGGGAAATGAAGACAGGGATTTTTATGCAAAACAGAAAGGCAAAATTCTTCTCTATCAGAAGATTTTCACTGGAACAATGGACACACAGGACCATTAAACAGCTTGAGAGCAAAAAATAGCCAGAAAAAAACTGGGAGGGGGGGAGAGTTAGCAGGGACACAGCATGGTTTACCCTTTATCAGTTCTTTTCTTCTTCAGAATTTTTGCTAATTTGTTTAGTCCGCGTAGGCTGGTAGTAATGTGATCATTCATAGTAGCTGAATCAATTCTCATCTGTGCTTCAGCGTATGTAAGAGAAGCCTTGAAGAGGTTGGGGGGGTGTGGGTGTGGAATAAAAAGACATCATGATACATAATTAGGTACTGGAACGAAAAAAAGTTCAAAACTAGTTTGCTGTCAAAGTTGGTTCACAATAATACAAAGCTTTACCTTCAACACCTAAATGCACGTCATTCTCAGAGAATAATGGACAAAACAGGACAGATCCATGCAAGATATCAGAAAACACTAGGCATTTACAGTGGGTTTTTTTTTATGCTGATCACAGATGTATTTTATACATTAGAGGTCTAATCTTCAAAAATGTATTAAACACCTACGGAGTCCACTGAATTTAACTGACAATTACGACTAGCTGGTATACACCAACCATGTCCAATTTATGTATCCCAACACATTTATACTTTTTAATTGAAATATCATACAAAGTAACTGCAAAAAAATACTACAGCCTTACAGGTTTAAAAGAACAGGGCAGAATCAAACATTTATTTTTAGGATTTAAGCATGATTTTCTAATTCTAAGAAAATTAAATCAATAAACAGGAAGAAAAAATTTATAATCAAGTCTGTTGATCATTGTGTTTATAAAAAAAGTCTCCAGCTTTTCTTTTTATAAGTATAATATATATGTGACTAACCTTGGAATTAATAATACTCTTTGTAAATCTTGTTTTTAGAATTTCAGCCTTAGGGTTCATCTCCCATATACATGAAAATGCAAGTCTATGAGAGGGAAAAGAAGGGAAAATCTGTTAAATTCCACATATAAAGATCCAGACTTTCTAGTCAGGATCAAAGTATGGATCACACACACACCCACCTGTCTACATTAGATCTCAGGGAGCATAAATTGGAACTGAGTAGCTCTGGAACCATATCAATCCTCTGCAAAGAATAAAAATAATGACAAGTTATAAGTATGTATTTCAATTTCCTGATTTTTAATATAGTAAAAACTTGGAAATAGTAACTATATTTTTGCAATGAAAGATCAGATTTCTGAAAGAAAAGCAAGCTACTACCAAAAAAAAATTACCTTTTTTTAGTAACATTTTTTAAAATTGTGGTCTATAAGAAACAAGTTAAAATACACAGGACTAAGAGTACAGTCTAATGAATACAAATCATAGGAAACAATAGATATTTACCTACCATAGGACAAAAACAATGGAAAAGGCAAACCCAGGCCACTTCTGCAATTTCATATCAGTATTAAAATAGTACTCCAGTTTCAGAACTGCATGTTATTAATGCTTCAAACAGGAGTTGAAAGGTATATCGTCCAGATAATGGATTTTAAAAGAAGAAAAAAAAAATTCTCCCTCTTTCCATACAGGCCGAATGACAGAAAACACCTTCAATTTGACAGTCTTGAGCAAATTAAGTGCAGCCCAAAGAGTCTACTTTTTTTTATTTTTCCCTGTTTAGAGATAACATCTCTACTCCCTAGAATTAAGAGAGGAAAGCTATGAAAATCCAGCTGCTTATTTGTACAGAAAGCCATAGAAAACAATTACTTTTTCACAAAGATATACTGTTGTTCCTCTTTTTACTGATTCCTCATCCAAAGCATTTCCTGGGCGAATAAAATGACTGACGTCTGCAATATGTACACCAACCTAAAAAAACAAGCATTACGTTATACGTTTTACAAACACAAATAATTCTCAACATGAAAGAAGCTTTCTCAAGTTTTTATTTACAACCCAACTTACCCATTCCCAGTTCCCTTTAGCAGCTCCTAAATGCAGTACTAAGAATAGCTGAAACCTATCATGCTGATACTAAAAAACTGAATAGTTGCAGCAATTATGCAAAATAAGAGCATGCATACATTTAGTGGAAAGTTAGATTCATTACCAATGCAACTCTTCTTGCCTGCGGGTTCAAATAACCTTCATTTTCTTCAAGATGTGCTGCAAATTTGGTTTTATTTTTCTGTTTGCTAGACCTTCCAATTTGGCACATCCTGCTATTACAATTACAAATTAATTTATAAAGAAGAAAACCTGACTAAATCAGATATAAGTAGGTAGAGAGCTGGTGTTAAGCCTGTAGCTTTTTAGGGGTTTGGTTTTGTTGTTGAGGTGTTTTTTTAAATAAAATGATCATTCCTTAGGCATTACAGCAGTAGCTTCACTTTTTTTACTTATAGTTCCTTATCATAGCTGTAGATGCCCATGTTTATACTTAGCTAATGCAGTAAATAAATTCCATGTTAATTTCCTACACCAAATGAGCATAAAGCAGCATGAATTTAGAAGATATTAAATTCCCACTTCTGACACTGATGCAATGCAAATCAACTCCCTTTCTTCATTACCGTATCGCAGTTGTGAGAACATCATTAACTTCTTTTACAACAGACCTGGAGCTCTGTTTGTGTAATTTACTATTACCACTACTGCACTATTTGCAAAATAAAGGAAGAAGTAAATAAATAAATGACTGTCTTGATTAAAATCAAACAGACAATACCTCTATATTTCCGTTTTCTAGTTCTCTACAATGTAATGCATCATCAATATCCGTACAGCCTGGAGGATCAACACTACAAACATACAGATGCCTCAAGTCCTCCCTGTATTTCATATCCTGAAATTTAAAAATTAAAAAAAATTAAAAAAAGAAATTTCCAAGAGCACCTTCCATATCAACATAAAAATGACCATTTGAGAAAGACATTTTGCATAAGATTTTCCAAAACTAAGTATTTTCAGAGTGCTTTTAGGAAAAGATCTGCAGTAATACCTCTAAGATCAAAACAGATATGCAGGAACTACAGTGCTAGAAAAAAAAATAATACTATCAAGTACTAATTATTTTTTTTCTTTTACAGCAAACAGGAAAAGAAACAGAAAACAACCACAATATTTTCATGATCTTAGAATTAGCAGGACCAGGAATCAAGATGTAAGTGAAATTCTGATTGATGTCCAGCTGGACAATTTGTTTGGGATGCAACTGCTCTCAACTCTTAGCTTTCTAAAGATACTTAGATACTTAGATAGTCGAAAGGAATTGCCATTTTAGAAATACCGACTTCTGTATGATGGCTACAAAAAGATCCGATAGGTATCTTAGACAACTGACTTTTAGAGACCTAATTTACACAAAGATCCCTCCTGCAGTTAACACACTCAAAAGAAACTGGAGTAGATAATAAATTATAAAAAAAATAGCCCACCCCAAAGAAATTAAATTACAAAAAACCACACAAAACCACTCAGCCTAGCCCAAAACAAAACAAAAAAACCCCAGCCTAGTCCAAAACCATCATGCTAAAATTGTTCCATGATGGCATCTTTTCCATACATACTAAAGCAACTATTTCCCATATTTAAGCTAATGGGGAGAACCTGAAATTTACTAACAGCATTTAAAACAAGCAATTCTGCAAACACCAATTTCTCTTTCTCCAATTACTGTACTGGATTATAGCAGGTATATATTAAAATCTCCTCTCTTCAGATTATTTTATCTATGACACAGGCTGCCACAGTTGGTTACAAAAATATTTAGCCGGATGAAAAACTCTTAGCAACGATCTTACAATTATCTGAATTACAGTCTCTCTCCTTTGCAAAAAAACTTCTTTTATATTTTTATTTTTTAATGGAACCTATGGTTTTTTAATCTTAAAAGGTCTGTCTGTAACAAACACTGTTTTAGCCAAAAACCCGCAGAGGTGTATTCCTAGAGGAAATCCAATTGAAACTTCACCCTAAGACAAAACGGTTCTGAACAACATTTCTCCTCTTTTTGGTACACCGGGATATCCAAGAATGTCACAATTTGATTTGAAGGAGAAGGCACAATAACTATTACAGTAATTTAAAAATTATTACCTGTTCTGTAATGCTCCACGGCATTTTTGGTAGGAAACTAAGGACAGCCTGGGAAAAAGGCTGATGAGGGACATCATGTTCAAGCAGAAGAACTTCTGTCTCAGTCTCTTTGTCTCCAGCACTTCCCAAGTTCTTCACAAAATGGCCCTAAGAAACAACAGACATACATATATATACACACCCCCACATCAAGCAATATTATTTGCTCAAAATTAAGTATTTGAGACCATTATCCCATAGATTATTAGTGTACTAAACTACACAGTATGAGTAATCTTTCTTCAGTTAACTTCCCCATCTTTAAGAAATTTAATTTCAAACATTTAATTGACTCAGGAAATCTGAATTGCATGCATCCCCCTCTTGTCCTACACACTAAATTCTCCACATTTAAGACTGCAAAAATTGTAAACATGTCAATTCAGTTTTTCAGGAAAGAGAAAACATTGCTGCACAAGCAGCAAAACTAGTAAGGTCTAATTTCTCTACAGGCTCGTGTTGTGCCACACATCCCATTCCCTAACACCACATCAACTTACTTCCTTCCTAACATCTCTCATCCTCTGCAGTAATGCTGTCTTTGCCTTAACGCTCCTTCCATATATTCAAGTTTTCCCCCATTTTTCTAAACTTGCAGGAGACACACGTGCTCTCATTCATTAAAACCTATGCATTCCTTCACAAGCCAATGGAAGCCTCTTCAAAACCTAGTTACTGTTCAACACAGGCTGAAGTTGTGTCCTCAATTTCTCTTATGTATATTTACAAAGAAATTTTCAGAACTTAATTACCTGTAACTCAGCCCCATCACAAATTTGACTGAATTGGGCTAATGTGTTTTAAAACTACTTGCCAGGACAGAGATCAGTGTGTGGATAAGCAAAGTAACAGCAAAAGGTACACATTTGTAGGAACACAGACTAAAATACGGTGGTCCTTTGTTAATCTAAATAAAGCACCTGAGTTTGCATATATATGTTCACTGTAGAAACTGAAAAGCTTTTTAAGCATGATAACCCATACCTGGTTTTGGGGGTGTAAGAGTAAACTACATCATCTAGGGACTTCCTTAATTTGCACCATCAAACAGCACTCAAAAGAACTTAAAATTCACATCAGCACTTCCTGAAGTTACTCGTATCTTACCTAATAAACACCAAAAAAATGGATAGGTAAAAGTTCAGAAGAAAACACTTGAACTTACATTAGGGTACCTGGAATTCCTCGGCCACCCGTCAATAGCAACAATTATTCTTTGTCCTTCCAATGTATCTGCTTGTCTTGTTTCTATTCGAATGCGAGGAATTCTGCGATCAGCTGGTGTAAACAAATGGCGCCTTGCCTATTAACAGCCAGAAAAAGGAACAAATAATTTCTGAATAAAGAAAAAAAAACCCTGCACTTACAATAACTGGATTAATATCCTTACCTCTTTGATCTGTGATTTGGAAAGCATGCCACAAAACGGTCGCCAGTTTCGTTTTATAATGCCCACTACTTTTCCTGTAGGTCTCAGCATGTCCTTGTTAACAGAAGTCTTCAGCTGGTAGAACACACAGGGGTTAAAAATAAAAAGCT